>NW_023303984.1:0-75899 GCF_011077185.1 Oxyura jamaicensis
TTTAGCACTGCAAATGCCCTTGCTCAGATTTTTTTTTTTTTTTTTTTAATGTGCTATTTTGGATGCCATCTCTCTTCTCTTTTCTTCCTCAAAAATTGTTCAGCTTCTAAAAGGTTTTGGAAGCAGAGGTTCTGCCAATTTGTGCTTTCTGAGCTTATCAAGAGATAGCACATCATTATTATTTTTTTTTTCCATTTGTGGGTTACATTCCTTGTCTGCTCTGACCACATCACTCATCCCCCTTTCAATCCTTTATGGTTTCACAACAGCAAGTTCATGCTTCTTGTCCTCAGCTTCAAGGCTCTTCAAAACGCCACCCTTCTTTATTTGTCTGTTCTTGTCTCTAATTGCATTTCTCCTTTTCACACACACACATACACATGCATACACACTTTTTTCTAATCCACCAATAACAATCTTCTCTGCTGTTTGTCAGCTTCTCACACGCATCTCCACCCTGCCCCTCACACATGGAGTGCTCTCCCTGAACTGAGCTGTCAGGAGATTGTCCTCGTACTTTGAAATCTATCCTTAAAAATCCACCTCTGTGGCAACATCTAAAAGAAATCAGCTAATTAATGATGGTTATGTTGAGGGGCAGATGGAATAGCTGACATTTACTTTACAACAATCAGAAAAAAAAAAAAAAGAAAAAAGAAAAAAAAGAAATGAAAAAAAAAAAAACTTTTGTGTATCTTTATCTATGCTAGACTGCGCTTCCAAAAGGACAGCAATACGGATGGAGCAGTGACTAGATCCTGCAGGCTGTGCACATCTTTCACTACTCTTCACCTGGTTTGCATGTTTAAACTATGAACTCCACAGGATAGCATCTGTAAATATGTCTACCCTTCATACCGTGTAGTAACTGATAACCTTTAAATGAAATCGGAGAGGATAGTCAGAGCAGCAGGGAGCTCCTAGCATGTAGCTAATTTATTCAGAACGTATTCTGTATCATGCACTACATGCCCACAGCAATTAACACACTGACAAAATTATCTTACTTAAATTATCTTGGAAGTGCGTAGCATAAACATAAATAACAATACTGAGTTGAGTAGCTTGCTACTATGACAATGTCAAATACTGAAAATACAACATAACTGGACTTACACTTAACCTGCAAAAAGCCAACTGTTCAAACTCATGTGTGCTTGACTTCAGAAATGCTGCCACCCAAAAGCATCCACTTGTATCTACTATATTTGTAGTTGCTCACAGGAAACAAACAAGATCTTACTGTGAATTGAAATCTGTAAGTTTCCTGACATCTGTAAAATTCTGCTACTTTGATAGCCTACCTATTAGGCTAGAAAGCAGAGACACACCTCTTGCTAACCTCTCCTTTTGGATTGCTCTTGGCTACAGAAATTGGCACGCCATAACCACATGAGCCCAATAAACAAATCAAACCTTTCTTTGCTTACTCATCTTCTGTGGAAAACCTGTTTTAAGTTCTTGGTGCGTCACTTTTCAATAACTAAGAAGTGTAAAATATCTACTTGTTGACAAATTTGTTGCAAAGCTTAAACATTTAGAGAAAGGCAAATGAAAAACAGTGGTAGAACAGGACTGCTGCCACAATAAACTGCTTCAGACTGGAACAGTTAATCCAGATAGTAATCTGCAGCAGGTGAATGAAAGTTTTCATCTATTCCAAAAGATGCAGCTAAACAGACAGTGACTCAGAAGAAAAGATTCATTTTCACTCCTTTTATATTGACAGAAAAACACTTATTTTATATTACACTTATATTTATAAAACAGTGCTCACTTTATAGACATTCTCCTTCTTCCAAAACCCACAAGGAAACTTAAACAGACTCACACACACAAAAAAATAATAAAATAAAACAAAATAAGAAAAAAAAGTTCTACTCCCTACTACAGTCTTATCTGAAAAGAACCCAGATCACGCCCAACCCACTAGCACTGACCCACTGCTATGAATTTTTGAATTTCTGAGATATCAGGACAGATCAGGTGCAATTATGCAAAGACATAATAACATCACCTGAGGAGCCCAAATGACTTTCCTAATTCATTTCCACACAATGTGACCCTATCATAATCATTCATAGGTGAACAGTTCATGGCTGTACCCAGAGTTTCCATTCCCAAATAGGCCCAGTGAGAACCAACACACAGCCCAGCAGTCACCTGCTGTGTAACACCTTCTCACAGGAGCCTCACCCAATGGGTCCTGAGACGAACAGGAGCACTGCAAAAGAGACACCCAAGCAAGCCTGCTGGGGTGGATGAGGAAGCTAATTGAAAAAGAGCATGCTCAGATCAAGTGAATGTAATTTGGACTAAAAACCTTAGATTATGCAATATGTCAAAGTCACTATCAATTTAGTATCAGGACCTTGTAATATTATTGTGATATTAGTTCTACCTATCAGAGAAATGTAAATGTCTTATTATTTCAGGTTCAGAAAACAACATACGAAATGAGGTGTTTACCCATTTTATGTATTAAGCAGGGAAACCTATACATGCTTTTTTCTTCATTTCTTCTTTTTTTTTTTTTTCTTAATTAAATTGATGGTTCTAGCAGGTAGGGGAGGAACATGTAGCTCGTAATGGTAAGGAAAAGAAGTGTGTGGGATCTTCTTTTGAGTATAATTCTTTAGTACATTAAATGAGATGAACAAAAGAGAAATTAAACATAATACTGTGCCATGGTACTGTGACATAAGTGTCAACTTAGAATTTCAAATACAATTACAAGAGCCTTCTAATAATTATATAGGTGGCAAACAAGGCTTTAGGGCAAACATATGTGGCAAAAAATGACTAATGGCATTCTACAGAAAATCAGCTAAACCTGACCCCTCCTATGCATCGTATTCTGGTAAGGTCAACTTGGTGGAAAGGTTAAGAGCAGTTAATGTTAAACACTGACCCATCCCTCCCCAGTCTTTTCCATATTCATAAGAAACTATCATCCATATTCATGTAACAAGATAAGTACCTTCAACATACAGAGGTTAAAAAAAAAAATAAAAAATGAAGATTTTACTTCTTTACAATCTTATTCAGTGCCATGACACTAATTCCCAGAGCATGGATCAGGACATAAATTAGGGCATCTGTAAACCTGGGCAGGATGGGTGAGCAGAAAACACTGAGCAGCCTCTGGATGATCTTAAATATTGAAATTATGTGTACTGTAATCCTGAAATTGCAACAACTCGCAGAAAACACAATTTCAGTACATGGGTAGAGCACTTACAAATAATGCATGACGCATATAGATATATAAGATGCATGCAAGTGTCTGCCTTACAGATCCAGCTGCATGCCTGTAAATACATGGGTACCTAGAACCTGAACTTCTAGGCCTCACAGGTAAACTGCATGAGGCCCAAGGCTGATATATGAAATCTTAGGCCAGTGCCCTCCAAACACAATATAAACAAAAGGTACATACACCCCCTTGCCAATCCAAGACTGGAACTACTGATTCTTTTCTAGTAGAAAACTATCTAATAAATTCATAATGTAGTATGTTCCTCCTCCTTTTGTGTTTTCAATACTTTTGGTGCACAGCACTGAATACATTTGGAAATTAATATAACTCAGACCAGGGAAACTCCTGGATCTTTTGCAGAGTTATATAGGGTTTACGTGGCAAGGTTTTAGTAATAGGGGGGCTGCAGGGGTGGCCTCTGTGAGAAGAATCCAAAAGCTGCCCCATGTCAGATGACAGCCAGCTAGCTCCAGCTGTATCCAAAAGGGACCTGCCGCTTTTCTTGCTTTTTTTTTTTTTTTTTTTTTCCAGGGTGGGGGAAGGAGGCTGGTTTGGTTTTGTTTGTTTGTTTTGTGAAGTGGGAGGAATTTTTCCCCTCAAACCCCTGTCGAGCCCTGTGGGGTTTCCAAGCAGTTTGTGGGCGTTGGGGCCATGCCACCCACCTCACACCGTAACGCGGCAGACACTGAGCAAGGGCACACGCTCCGACTTCCCACATGTGCAGGAGCCAGCCCCAGGCTGGCAGGCAGCAGGAAGGTGCGGGCTGATGGCAACACTGATAGGGGCAGAGGGCCCGCTGCCTTCACATCCCAGCCCTGGCACTGACGCCCACACCCGGTGCCTTGTGGCTTTGAGGAGGCGGCCGTGGCCATGGCGAGGTCTCAGGGGAGATTATGGGGAGAGGGTAGCTGGGTGCTCTGTACCTGGCAGTGAAGAGCCTGTAAACTGTCTCTGGAGATTAAAAAGTTTCTTTAAGATCTCCTCTCTTGTTTGTAATATACTACTAGGCTGTAGGGTGTCCTCTAATTCCCACCCTGGTGTTACAATGATACTGTGTTATCCTCCACCACAGTCATAGCAGCGTTTCATTTTCTTACCTTGCACTCCTTTCTCTTTAGAAGGATAGGGCATTTTTCCCCTTTTACGTTTACTTCAAAGAAAGTGAAACTGTGTCTGTATTAATCAACTTCTCTTCCTAAGGTGCTTAAATGATCCCATGGTCTCCCTCTAAAACTGTAATGTCTGAGCATCTTGCTGTCTTTAATGCATTTCATCCTTACAACAGCCCTCTGAAGCAAGGAAGCTGTCTCATTTTACTGGACACGAATGGAGAGTGAGGGAGGAAGGGGAGGAGGTCTCTGAGGCCAAGGGGCAGCAGAGCCCAGGTCTCCCAAAGCACATCCTCAGACAGGGCAGCCCCTCATTGTGGCTGTACATGCTCTATGATGGTAACATAGATCGTCAGCCCCTCACAGCAAAAAGAGTTTCTTCCCAGATTCATGCTGGGGTGCTTTGCTGAAGTGAATGTAACTCCCAGTACACTGCAGAGACCAGGCTGCATGTGAGTAAGGCAATAGCAGCCAAAACTCAACAAACAAGGTCCATAAGAGTTCTGAAGCTCCTAAATTCACATTATGACTTTTATGCTTTTCTGATATAAATTCCTTAAAAGGTGAAACAGAGAAAGATCCATTATGGCACAGTACATCTTCTAACCCAGCACTTTATTTTGCTTGAGCTCCTGAGGAGTTTCAGAAAAAGCATTGAGAAAGTTTACAAATATGTAAGAAAACTTTATTTCCCTCCCTTGAGAAACATTTTTTGTCACTAACTGCTGCAAAGGAAGTATATCACTAATGAAATCAACTGTCCCAGTTCTGATTTAGCAGACATGAAAAAAAAAAAAAAAAAAAAAAAAAAACTATTTCAAAATTGCTATATGAAGGAAATTATGTCTTTTAAAACTTCATAGATTTATTTGGATGGGGAAGAAGGCAGAAGTTAAATGTTGGTAAAAAATGATTTCTAAATAATTTGATTTCACTGTTGATTCTATACCAAGATTTTTCAGCATGTTTATTAGCACTAAAGCTGAGCTGTAACTGCAGAACTGGAACATTGCAGAATTAGCTGATGATACTGCAACTAACAAAAACTTTAGAAGAAAATAACTTAAAAATAAATGTGGCTTTTAAAATTTAGTGACCATACTTAATCAAATACTTATTTGATAAAATATTATCCAGAGTTGTCTTTAGACAGCAAAAATAAAGTAAGAGCAGTTGTGAAGGCACACCATAATGAAAACAGATTACTCAGAAAAATAATTTATAGTATTTTCTATATGGCAATGTGGTGATATCTAAGACAATTTGGGCAATGGTATATAATGTTATACCATAGAACGCTATGGAGACTACCTATGGAGATTAATTTACCCCACCAACACCCCCTTTTGTTTTAGCAGGACTTAATCAGACTAGGCAAAGCACCACACTGTCCCAGTTTGCTGCTGCCTAGCTCCATTGTGGATGTATCCTCTATATCAGATTTGTGATTGCTTCTGAAGGTCACTATATAATGATAAAACAGAAATATACTTTACATGCACAATTTTTAACCCTTTCTCACCAGAATAAATTGTTTGACCCTTACTTTCCTGATTCTATGCACCTTGTGGCCTCCTCTTTGGAGCAATTTCATATAACACAGACGTCAGTGAACGGACGGTTTGCTTGTGTAGTTGTGGTGGTTTTACCCGGCTGGGCAGCTGAGCTCCACCAGAACTGCTCTCTCTCACTCCCCCTCCTCAAAGGGAAAAAGAGAGAAAATAGGATGGAAAGGGCTCGGGGATTGACATACGAGCAGGAGATCATCACAGGCAAAACAGACTCAACATAGGGAGATTAATATAATTTATCACCTATCACTAGTGGACTAGAATAGTGAGAAACTAAAAACAAACTAGAAACACCTTGCCCTCCTCCCCCATCCACCCTCTTCTACGTCCTCCCCAAGTGGCACAGGGGAACAGGGAATGGGGGCTGTGGTCAGTCCCTAATGCTTCATCTCTGCTTCTCCTTCACAGTCACTCTCTGCCACTGCACCACGTGGGGTTCCACCCACAGGATGCTGTCCTTCCTGAACTGATCCTGCATGGACTTCCCACAGGCAGCAGCTCTTAAAGAACTGCTCCCACATGGCTCTGCACCACGGGGTCCATCCCCCATGAGCAAACTGCTCCAGCACAGGTCCCCACGGGTGGCAGCTCCCCCCAACCCCCCTGCTCCTGCGGGGGCTCTCCATGGGCCGCAGCCTCCTCCAGGCCACATCCACCTGCTCCACCGGGGGCTCCTCCACAGGCTGCAGCGTAGAGATCTGCTCCAGGTGGGACCCATGGGCTGCAGGGGGACAGCCTGCCCCACCAGGGGCCTCTCCACAGGCTGCAGGGGAACTGCTGCTGCATGCCTCCTGCCCTCTTTCTGCACTGACCTGCTTCTTATTCCTCACTCTCGCAGCTGCTGTTGCACAGCAGGGTTTGTTTTTTTTTTTCCTTTCTTAAATCTGCTCTAACAGAGGTCCAACCAACGCTGCTTATTGGCTCTGCTCTGGCCAGCGGTGGGTCCCTTTTGGAGCCTGCTTGAGCTGGCTGTCATCTGACAAGGGGCAACTTCTGGGCTTTTCTTAAAGAGGTCACCCCTGCAGCCCCCCCGCTACCAAAACATTGCCATGTAAACCCAACAATAGTGAGGAGAACATACCTGTGTAGAAACGTCACTAACAGTAATGGGAGTTTTACATGCAGACAAGGAGATCAGCAGATCCCCTGACAGGATCCTGCCCATTTTAGAAATCTGAATTTGTTAGTCAGAAAATTTTCAGCAAATATCATATAGTTTAAATGCCTTTGAGGGTATCTCTCTGCAGAATTCCACAGTTCTCTAAGAAAGTTATACAAAGAAACAATCTAGCACATTTTGTGCTTTCTTGGCAAATGAATGGGGAAAGTCCTGTCAGCATTGTGGGCTCTTCAGTGTGGAAAGGCTCAGTAGACATGCTGAGAGTACAGCAGTGGTTTGGGTTAAAATATAAATTGCTGCCTTAGATTACACACTTTTCTGTGTTTATGTTTCCATTTGTCAACGTATCTACACCAAATTCTTTGTGGCTTTGGCACATTTCAAGGGAGCAGTTCTTCATCCCACTAATCTACAGAATTACTTTAGTTCTTTGACAATGAGAATTACAGAGCCTTTTACTCAAGTAAATCGGGCACATCAGGATTCATGTAGATGTAGAGCTTCTTAAAGAAGCTGGACTACATAGGCTCAACCTCTTGCCATATGATTTTGATGGCCTTTAGTAGAGCCTCTCTTGGCTAATATCATGTAAAACAGTCTTTCATTCTGTTTGTCCCTAAAATCCTGAGTTTTCCACTTCACTCCCAAAATTTAGTTCAATGTGCAAGGTTACAGACTTTGTACCTTTTCTCCTCACTTGTCAGAGTGCAGGAGGGCTGTATTTGTTCTTGCTTTACCATTCAGTATGGCTGAAAAGAAGCTTCAGCAACACTCCCCTTTGCTCACAATAAGCAGTTTAACAGCAAATGTAGTTCCTGCCCTTGCTGGATATCCCAGCTTTCACTGACAGTGCAGTCTACAGACACAGCAGTCCTGCCAGGAACGGAGAGAGCTTTTGTCTGCTTAGTCTGTGAGGCCTGATATCAGCTCTGGACTCTATGCATGCCCAGATCTCCCTCTACTTTGCCTTTTATCTAGCAACTCTTTAGTCCTTTAAATAACAAAGCTCAGGCTGATTTTCACCTAATTCTGCTTTGTGCCTTTTTTAGACTTACATTTTAAAAAGTCTCTCCACCCCCATCTCTTGTAATCAATAGAATGGAATCAATATTTAAGGGTCAAGCCCTTTTCTTTTTCCTGTGGTTAAGCTTTTTCTAGCCTTGCATCTTAAATAAAACCTGTATTCCCAACCATCTGTAAAAAGGATAGGAGGAAAAAAGCCAGCTGATTAGTGTCTCTCTTTTAGGTCTTAGGGTAATGGCTGCTTTTACCTTTCTAGTTTAATTCAGCACATTTACAAAGCATTAAATCTGTCAGTATGGCATTAACTTCTATCATGTGCATATTAATAGGAATAATAATCAAAACATCAAATGAGTTTGGGTGTTAAAACTGGTAATATTTTCTTTAAGTGCTAGTACACGTTTGGCTTGGAAGGTGCTCAATATTGCAAAGAATTTTAAAACTAAGATTTATCTGCTATCCATATAGAAGTGTTTTGTGGTAAACCTGATCATTTGTACCTCAGAGGGCATGACTTTGTCATCATGCTGATGTTTTCATGGAACACATTTGTAAAACACAATTTCTAACTTTTGTCACTTCCATTAAGAAGAATGTTGATTAAGTGGAATCAGCATGTAAGAAAATATTTAGCAGCTGTTCTCTTATTGCAAAATCATAAATATATGGAAAAATAATCACACAGATATTTTATGCCAATTAGTAAATACTTTTAATTAAAGCATGTTAAACATTACAGCATCATCTTAATATTACTGAAATTCAAATAAAATGTAAGGATGGTGGAATTAGGGGGGGGAAATCTTCACTGATATATTAGAAGTGTTTTGTTAACAAACCAGCTGAATTGGTTCAGAAAGATTCCCATTTTGTATGATTTTTAATATCTTCCATCTATACATTTTATACCATTGCAGTGCTTTCATATATATATATATATAAAGCTGCTTTCCCTTTAAACAGCACAGACGATGGCAAAACTACTGCATTACCAGAAATTTTTTGCAGCTTTGATGTTGTCAACATAGAACAGTTGTAAATCAAGAATATATTTTGAAATATCCTAAATCAGTTTTTACAAATCAGGTCTTGTAGCAACAGCTTTCAAATAATAGAAGAATACAGCCATGGGAATTCATATTTATGGCTGAGGGTAAGTAGGAATTAAATGTATCTATTTCACTTATGTTGCAAAGTACTATTATTCAATGGTCTAAAATATTATCAATTTATTTGTATTCACTTTTTATTAGGAAAGAGGTGCATAACCATGTAGGTTTCAATGATAGATAATAATAATCAGGAAAAGAAATACTCCCTGGTGAGGATGAAAGGTATGCTACCTTCTCAGAGACTCAATACTATATCTTCAGGAAAAGCTGTGTACATACAAGAACACTGTCCTGGAACATACTAAAGGAGTTGACTGGCTTTGTCGACTTCAAAGTAAAAGCCTTTGCTATACCCTCTTCTCATATCTAATCATTTTTGCCTTGCACACACCACCTACACACCTAACACTTCACTGACAATGCTTGCCTTTCCCCACTACCCCCAAACACAATGGAAAGTTAATTGAATGTTTTATGCTTTAGCAATATCAAAGAAATGAAAAGAACGTAGGTTTCAACTGTATTTCAATAATAAGTGCATTAATTTTTACCTTTTAACTGACACTTGTACTAATTTCCTTAAATGCTCTTTTTTACTCTTTTTTGATCTGTCTGGCTTTGTCGGGTCTGATGATGAGGGCTTACTTCAAATGCAAAAAGATTAGCTCTCTTTCCTTTAATAGCACAATTATAGCTTGTGTGATGTCTAAATCATGAAAGATATCAGGGACAGACTTCTAAAGTCGCATCATTTTATTGCAAAAGTGGTAGTAATCATTTTAATATCAAAATTACTCTAATTTCTTAGTGGCATTTAGGAACCGTTGGGCACACATACACATACACACAAAGATTAGTAGCCATTTACTTCTAATTTGACTTAGACAATTGTTATAAATAACACAATGAAATTAAAAAGCTCTGTGTTATATTTTCATCTCTACCCAAGATGTTGTTCAGGCACTAGAAGAATATTGCCGCATCAAAGCAAGAACCAAGAGATCCAGCTCAACGTTTTTAGATATGCCAGAATCTACATTTCATTTTTGGATTTAGTTCAATGTGGGACTTAGTACTAAACTCTAAAGAATGAATGTGCCTTCCTTAAAGATATGTAGTATGTTTAATCCCATCAATGCTTAGTCTACTTTTTAAATCCTGGATTTAATATACTTTACCACAAGAGGGCAAGATGAAGATACCCTTCCTCATACTGGATCACACTAATCCCTCAAGTATTAGTATTAGTTATATTATGACATCAAGAAGAGTCCCTGTTCAAGATGAGGGCCTGCAAACGATGAAGTGGAATACAAATATAAGGGAGAAGGAAGAATTAGTTTATACTCCAAACTTTGATTCACAGCATTCATGGAATGGTCATTGCTGGCCAAGATAAAGAGGAATGTCAGAGCTCAGACAAGGAAGCAGCTACCTTTTTCAAGAATATCCAATGAATAAACTACACTACTTCTGCATTAGAGATAAAGTTTTACAAAAAATAATAACACCCCAAAACAAATACATAACATGTCGTATGCAAGAGGTGAAAGAGGTGAAAACGGAAGACTTGCAGTCATCTTTTTCAAATATTTTAGGATATTATGTCTAATAAACAGTAGTTTCAAAGGAGAATTTGATAGTTAAATCCAGGATCAAAAATACAAATTGTTCTGGGAAGAGTGAGTACTAGCTTTGATAAATTTTAAGTTCATAACAGATAAAGTGGAGCAGTTTGACCCATTGTCAGTCTATTTTAAGATGAACATTTGCTAAATTCTAATGAAAAAATGTAGCACTTAAACTTTGGCAGAAGGACAATTCATTTTTTTTTTTTTTTTTTTTTTTTCCCCCGAATTGTATAAAATTGCATGGTACTGATTTTTACTTTAAATACAAGCAATAAATATGAGCTGCAACAAAAACTAACAGCTATTGGCCATATCTACATGGCTATGTTATACAAGCAAAGTTCACGTCAGTTTCAAGCACACAAAATTTATGTCTACACCATATAGCTTATCATGCATTAAGCCTGCTCACACAAGAGCCGATTTTCTAGCGTTAAGAACAACTTGCACCTTTTTGACGTGTAGGGCTATAATCAGTCCAGCCAATCAATGCTGTCTGCACCAAGAAGCAAGAAAAAACCTGAGCAGCTATTATACACCATCAGCTAACTCCTAACCACTTCAGGCAATTCAGCCTGAGAACTTTTAAGTCAATTTACATTAAAACATATCCTTCCTGCCTGTAACGTGCTATGCACATTAGGATTATTTGTTTGTTTTGCATTCTCAGAAATTGCTGGTGAAGCACAGTGATTGGGGAAACACACTGTGCCTCCAGCAGGCACTTGAGAAAGTTTATAGGGCAAACAAGCTCCCAGTTTCCCTAGTCACAGTCAGTAGATTTACATGTTACTATAATGAGAAAGAACAATAAGCTGTCATTCATCAGCAGATACTATACGAGTCTGTCCATGAAGAGAAGATACTGGAAGTGGATAATCTTCACATTCTTAGGCTCTGCTTTGAGTATGTCGACCTAGAGAAAAATAGCAGACAAATACAGGCAGACCAAAAAGAAACAGCAGAGGTCTGGAAAACCTCTGGAAGCAAAGCTGATAGTTAGTGTCATTTATGAGACTGAGCAAAGTAAGTGAGGAAGGGGTTGTCTGCACAAGTTTCACTTCTGGGACTGACTTTTGCACAAACCCAGAACAATTAGAGGATAAACCAGCTTAGGACTTTTTGCTCTGACACATCACATTGTGGAATGCATAATGTGGATTCATGTCTTGAACACTGGCCCATTATCCTATAAACACAAGCAATGAGATCCTGTACTCAAATTTTAAGCAAGCTGTACTCAAATTTTAAGATCCAAAACACAATATGTCATTTTGTTTCAAACTCTTCCAGAGATTAGCATCAATATTCCCATCCCAGCACAACAGGACAAAGATAGGCAAAGGATGGTTACAAAAATATTAGTAAAAATGTTCTCTTTAAACAACTGAGATGTGCATGCTTGAGAATAACATATGAGATGAATGTTGTATGCTGTTGTTTATTTGAATTTCATTTTGTCTTCTAAATACATTAAGTTCTGTGTTTCTTACCATTTAAATATGATGAATGGGGGGAAAGTTTTGCTTTTATCATCTTAGTATAAAATAATAAAATTTAACAAAATATTTTCCTTTCATTTCATGAATTCATGATTATAGATGGAAAATAAAATTTTATTTTAACCACCAATAAGATCGTCAAACTTATTGTCTTATGTTACAAAGTTAAGAGGAAATGAAGATAAACTTTGTTACAGAATTTCCAGAACAGAAATTTTAAGGAAGAGACCAGAGCATAAATAAGACCCGAGATGAGAACTTTTTACTACAATGCACTCAGCTCTTTCTAGAATCTCCTGCACTGATTTATGGCAATAACAATGAAGTATATGGCAAGAAGTCTTTTTAACCTTTAACATGTATATGTATTGTCCTATATACCTCTGCCATTATGATCCAGTCTTCCTCTCCCTCTCTTGCCAAGCTTATCGAATTTCTATCTGTCTACATCATCTACAATTTCCTGCTGAATTAGTTTCTTGTAGCCTACTCCTTGAACCTATTCAATCATATTTTTAGTCTTTACTGCACTGAAACTTCACAAGGGTTTTCTATTTTTCTACTAGACAAGTTTCAGGGTCTGAATCTTCTTACATCTCTCTGGGACATCTCAACAGCTTTCCATATAACCAGCCATCTTTTCTCTATGAAATCTTGTCCTCAGCACCTTATGTTATTCTAAATTCTTGCGTTCTCCTTGCTATCTAAATAACACCTTTTGATGTCTCACTGAGTGAGACATTCCTAATCACTATTCACTACTGTCTGGGGTGACCTCCCACCCCCATCTAAAGCTGCCTTTTTTTACTAACATGTCTTTTCCACAATGTGATATGTGTGAGTAAGTAAGTATTTATTATGTAGTAGCTATGAAGATAAGAAGAAGTCAAAGCTATAGTAGATAAAGATGTTAAAGCTGCCTTTAAAAATAAAAATAAAAAATTGAATGAGCGAGTGAAAAAAAGTATAAGGAGGCTAATTTAGCCTTATGCATAAGCTTCATAAATTCACATGTGCTCCAGGGAGGAAGATAATGCAACCCTAATAGAGTCTTGTTGAACTTGGTCATTTAGATGGCTAACCCTTTTCTAACATGGTCTTTTCTATATTAATAACTGTTCCAACTGATGTCTTTTCCTATTAGAGTGATATTCTGTCAGCAGTTTGGGCCTGATGAAAAAGACGATGAGGCAGTGAGGCAAAGCAGTCTTGGCAAAATGGAGAGCATGATATTTGGCAGGATCTAATGTTAATTCCTTACAAACATCTTCAAAGAGTGTTTTTAATTTAAGTCAAAGGCTAGAAGTAAACTCTTTCTTTCAGACCTTATTTGGTAAAGGGGCAAAAGAGTTGTCTACTGTAAAATGACATTGTTTTTCCAAAAAGGAGGCATCAGACCACTTGGTCAGTATGATCTGGCTTTCCAGATTGTTCTCATAGCTTTTCAAAAGTATTGCTTGTATTTTGGATGACCTGTACTCTCTTCCTACACAGAGTTCTCTAAAGCTTGCCAGGAATGCAAGCTTTTCTTATTTTTTTTTAGCCAGCAAAGAGTGTGTGGAATTAATGTAGTTCACACAGTGGGTCAAGTCTTGGTCTTATCATCTATATACATGAATTACCTTTTCTTTTTTTCTCATGTTTCTAAGATGGTTTTGCCCACTTTGGATCAAACAGTTCCTGCAGCAGATAAAAATAGATGAGATGCAATCACACAGCAATGGCACTGACTTTAGTCAGATTAAATGCAAGAAGAGGAGGTCAATTCTTTTTTTTTTTTTTAATTGCAAGTGGCTAATTCACTGATTGCTAAAAACTATTCATGAATAATTTATATCTCAAAAATTAAACTACATATGGGATGAGTTACTGGGGAGAGTAAGGAACCATAAACCTACAACTCTTCTTCTCTATAAAATCTATGCTGAGCTTTAACCTGTGTATCTACTTCTTAGTTCTTTTAATGATTGATCTTAATGTGTGTAAATAGCTAAGCAATTTATAAAAAGTTATTAAATTATTTATCAATTTTAAGAAGAAATGGTGATGTACAAAATAAATACAAAGAAAATAAAAACCTTGTAGGCCAAAATTGGAGCCTGTAATTTGTCACTGCTTCACTTACAGATTGTGATGACTTTGTTTCTCCATTCCAGCCCACTTATGGCATTTTTAATGACCATAATGTACTATATATGTGTGTGTATATATACACACACGCCCAAAGCGTCCAGGAGGTAGTCTTCATAATGAGCTTCTTCATCATAAAAACAAATATGAACACAATGCTCAATTCATTCATTTTTTTTATCAAGCACATCACAACCATTTACATATTGTGGCTTATAGGCATATAGTAAGACATGAAGACCTTCACCATTCCATTTTACAGACAAAACATTAAGGCACAGAGAAGTGAAGATGAGCACTTCATAAACAAAGGTGCCCAGTTTGAGACATTTGGAACCTGGCTGCTGAAGCTCTTTGAACTACAAAATTACAAAATTACTTTAAATGGAACTGCAAATGTCACCTTCTGAAGGCCTAACAAGCAAACAAGCTCCTCTCAAATTTACCAAGCAAGATTGGTAAGCTTTTCTTTGAAAGCATTAGCCTAAAAATCATGCTGGACATCAGAGCTGTGTCTCACTGACCTCTCGGCTTTGTTTCCATACCATTATATCTTCATTTTCTGTCTTTGGGTGGAACTGTAGCCTGAAGGTCAGTGTTGCCCAGATGAAGAGGACAGTCCACACTGCTGACCTTTGCATGAGGCAGGTGTGCAGGATCCTGCTATGGCAGCCAAGGATGCTACACAAACTGCATCCAGTGGATGACACAGTCCAATCTGAGCGATGGCAAATGTTAATCCCTGACACCCCAGCAGTGTGAGTTGTGGGTCTGTAGTCTAGTTTCCTGCAGGCCTACTGCTTTGTGTACCGTGTAACACCTGGGACACCGGCTTGGACTGATCTAAGGGGAAGAGTGCCACCTACTGAACCACCCACACGAGCTATCAGCGCCTTCAATTCAGGAGAACTCTATTCTATTGAGAGCCTGGACACAGTATGAAGCAAATTGTTTGCCACAAATTTGAGCAGGAAAACAAACATACACAATCAGATTGGAATGAAGTGAAAAAAAAATGTGCTGGATCATAGAGCAGATGTTGCTAAGTGTTACTAGGCAGTGCCGGAACACGCCTGTGACTGTCATGCGTATGTCAGTGTGCAAGAAAATAAAGTGTGTACTAAATATACTGATTTGTGATATTCACTCAACTAGAGAAAGACTAGACTGAGCTTTTCTCTCAACCATTTACCAGTAGGGTTGCTGAAGCCCACCAGAGAAGAGGATGCAGTGTTGGATCATGTAAAAGCAAAACGTAGAGCTTAAACAACTCCTACTTTAAAAAATTTTATTTCCAGTACTCTTATGGATGCTTTTATTTTAATCTTGAGATCTGTCAGTCTGTCTACACAATTTCATAACTATTATGCAGCTGCTTAGCTTGCACTGCTGAAATACTTCCACAGCTCATTCAATAAGTCCTGTTTTATTTACAGCTACCATCAAAATCACCTGAAAATGACATTTTTCATGTAGAATCCATTGTGTCACAAAGTTCCATATTTATATCAACATCTAAAAATACATAACTTACTTGGAAAACACAGCTAGCTTACTTTTCAGTCGTGCTCATGTTCTGAAGTAATGTGGAATTTAGATCTTCAGCAATATTCCAACCTCAAACATAAAAAACAAACAAACAAAAAAAAAAAAACAGAAGTGAAATAGTTAAACATTTTATTATTCATGTTGCATTCATAGTAAATTGTGTAATAGTTTTCATGTCTTAATTACTTAAATTTTATATTGAGCTATAGTGATATTATCTCTCTTTTTGTCTCCACACAATTGTATTTTATAATAGCTTTTATTAGGGCCTACATGAATGGAATTTAAAATGAACACATCATTTCTGTTACTTCCACAGTTGAGAAAAGAGAGCACTTTTCTGATATTTGGTGTGAAAAGTGCTTTCCTTTCTGTTTTATGACATATAGCAAATTGTATTAGTTAGGGACATATTTTGAGCAGGAAGGTAACCAAGAGGAGTACAGAACAGATCTGCCACTTTTAGTAGCTTCATCTCTGTCTGCAAGGGGGTGCAATGCCCAGCGTATCGTGGAGGAATATTTCCCTCCCCACCACCACCACCACCACCACCACCACCCCCGAAGGTTTGCTCTTGTTCTTATTGAAATAAAAGGCAAAACTTCCACTGACTTCCATGAGAGAAACAGATACACAGACTAGTGCATGTTTATACAATGTCTACCTACCTCCGAAACTGAGGTCAGCTCCCCTGCCTCACAAACTGCACCTGCTCTGCCAGCAGTGCCTACCTCGATACCATCACAAATGCCTCCACAGTCTCACGTTGCTCCTTGCATTTGGGGAGTCTCCTTGAAACCTAGCTGCTAAGCCATTTCCTTCACCTTTATGAAAGCCTTCCTAAAGTCTCACTCCTGCCAGCACACCTACACTCAATCTGTGTGTGGGATGTGTAAATAAATTTAAATAAACATTTGTTTTCAATTGTTAACAGAACTAGCAAGGCATGCACATCCATGGCTTATACACACAAACAAGATACCACAAGATATCAAGTTTCTTCTGAGCTGCAGGAACTGCCTGCATGCTCAATATCTCCCCACAGCAAACACAAGGTGAGGCAATCTCCCCTCACCCACCTGCACGGGGGGCTGAGCCCACTCCAACTGCCAGCTGCTTGTTAGAGGCTGAGAGGATGCACAGGGGCAGCTACCATGCGTCAGCTGCTACATGGTAACCTTTTCCTGATCAACGTGCTCAGTCAAATTTATTACTGATACCCTGCCATTTCTCACAGGTACTTTTGGAACTGTAGAATAATCAATTGAAATGTGTCAATAAATACATATTATGAAACCAAGGAATTTTTTTTAAATTATTTTTTTGGAAGTGGGTAAGGTAGGGCTAACTTGAATCTATTAGTTCTATTACAAAGCTAATCGGCACATAGACTTTTGCTCATTCTTTTGTTATAATTCAATAAATGATACTTAAAAGCCTTTTTGAAAAAAAATCTGGAAACATCAAAGTACAATAACAAACTATGTACAGTTCTTAGGCCAATGAATGTCAGTGAAAAAGGAAGGCAGACAAAGAGCATCATTCCAAAATGATGATGAATTATTATTATTTTTTTTAATCTGAATTTCACTCAGCCCTCTGCAAATCTCTGCTAGTGAGCATCAGTCTCCCTGTTCAAACTATGGGCCAGATTCTGCCTTCAGCTATCATGCCAGTAAAAAAAGGAACTTTAGTTTTTAATTTCTTCCCCTCCCTCCCCCTAAAATTTGTGAAATGTCACCCTATTCTTTCCATTTTACACACTTCAGTTCTTTGTACAAATGCCAGAATTTGCCTAATCGTCCCATTCAGTCTTTCTGTTTACTGCCTTCTTTGCTGATATCTAAGAGCAGTTCCTCATTCTGGGCGTTTTTTTAGTCTGAAGATTGGTTCCGTTGCTTTTTTTCCCCCCCTCTCTTTTTTCTTTTTCTTTTTTTTTTTTTTTTTTTATTAACATGTCCACACTGTTACTAAACATAAAGGGTTTCTCAAGGAACCAATTTTACCACATTTGTTTGGGTGTTATATGGATGTTCGGAATAGAAATCAAGAGTACAAAAATAGATTTTCTTGATTTATGAGACATTCCTGTTTTCAATTCACCATCAGTATGTGCAGACACGATGCAGTCAAGAAATGAAGCATCTGGTTCTCCCACGTTTCATTTATGAACTTTAGCACCAGATGTAAATCATTCATAAAATCCCAAAGTGTTGGAAGAATCTCTTCCTTCATTTCAACAAACATATACTCCAAGTACTGTACCTAACACTTCACATCATTTGTTACAAATGATGGGATCTGAATTTTAATGACTTCCAGAAATAAATTTTAAGAAGGAAGAAAAAACGAAGGAAAACAGGTGAGTGTGGCATTCCTTGTTTCTGACCGTGAATTCTCTTTGAAACCAAAAGATGTCACTTTAAGTTATTACAAACAAAGTCTGTACATGTTATTACCTGCATGCAGAATGTTTTGAAGAGAACAAATCTATTAGCTTATAACGGTTCTTCTCCCAAATCCTTTCCATTAGTGTCACATTCATGTCAGCAAATGCTGATTCAACATCAGATCTGAATTGCCTTCCTATTCTTATCCGCCAATCGCCCTTCCTCTCCTCCTTCAATCCCTCTTTCAGTCCCATTTGTTCAGAAGGCTCCTCTTGCCTTTCTCTCAACATCTGTAATCCCTTCCTCCTCCCTTCCCACTCCTTTGTCTCACTGTGTGCATTGAATTTCATAGGATAACTCACACTTTGGGAATTAAGCACCTGCCAAAATAATTATGGGATCGAGGCCTATTCTTTATGTCAAGGAAACCTGTCTTCTTCTCTGTGTAGAAGAGTCTTTTCAATGATTATGCATTAAACAACACTTTCAACAACAGATCAGTCTTTTCTGGCCCTTTTTTAGTACTACGTTTCTTACGTATTAATTTAAGTGCAGAATTGTCAGGCATGCATTTCATGCACTGAGATTGCCTTATACCACAGAGGGCTGAGGAATTGCAAAGTGCAAGGAAAAATATAGCAAGAAGGCTCCCCTAAGGACCCTTGCTGGAAAAACCTGTCCACGAGGGGCCAGAGAGGTTAAAAGTATTCACAGAGTCACAGACCCTCCTCAGCTCTGCGCTACACATACGTGCCACCCAGCTGCTTTGCAGGCTGCCTTTCAGGGCAGCAATCCTTGCTGTCCTCTCTCCCAGCCCATAAAGGAATGGGCGTAATTGGCCCCAGAGTACAGATACCAGCAGTAGAAATCTTATGGTACCATTCATATGCATCCAGTAATAATAAGTCCCTATATGAAATTTCTGACACCAAATTTTTCCTTATACTTTAGTGGTAATATCTGGCATTTATTTAGCTCTTTATTGGCAACTTTTTCATGGAGCATGAATCACAGCAGTTGCTGTGCACCTAGAGTCACATACAATACAACATTTACCTTCAAGAATGGACTTGAGACAAGGAAGTGCCTCTCCACTAGCGGCCAGTCTGTGGGTAGTCTACACAAATGGATAAAGCCATGGAGCAGCCCCCAGATAACCTCCAGCCTGACTGATGTGCAACACTTCCTACAGGGCCATGCTGGGAACATAGCGGGTTGCTTTAAGCAGGCTGGAAACACAGCAGGGGCAGATCCATTGGCTGCAAATCTCATGCAGAAATCACAGCTGCAACTACAGCCCACACTTTATAGCACAAGCTGTGGATGCATTCCTTGGGTGCCCTAAGCCCTTGGGTGGAGAAGGATTCTTCCCAGTCTCTTGCAGCCTTGTTCTCCAGCACAAGCACCAATTGTTCTGCACCTGCCCAGGGAGAGTTACAGCTCTGCTTGGGTTGGTTCCCCTTACCACTGGGAAAAGATAGAAATAAAAATATCTCTTGTCTCACAAGCCAAACTCGGTGACTTTTGAGGTGAAGCAGAGCAGGTGTTCAGCAGGGCAGGCAGCAGCACTGCACGGTATAGTTTAAGGCACAAAATGAACAGCACTGTATCAAATCTAAACTTCAGGGGAGATTTATGTAGGCACAGGATAAATACTGAAAATGAAACCTGGACTGAATATGGGAGTTAACAGCTCCATTCCTGAGAAATGTGATACAGGCATTTTAATGATGGCACGTGCTCAGCATCCCAGCCTCCCACATTACCCCAAAGACCATCGCCAGGAACATAGCCAACACCCTGCTGAGACGTGGGTTATGGAAGGCAGAGCATTTACAAAACACCAGCATCACCCCTCTGTGGTCACAGGTCCCCTGACTGGTGTTAAAAGGTGAGCTTGTCACGCGGAGTGGTTTCCTCTTTCCATAAGTAGTTCCCACTGATTTCAATGGGCAATTTGTGATACAAGATGCTGCTCAATGTCAATGAGACCATCAGACTTTGACTTCTCAAAGTCTGTAGTGGCAAACAGTGAAAAAAATACATAATATATTATTAATATTTATTTGGAATTGCATCTAAACATCAATGTGTTTCCAAAATAGGCATCATTATTACAGCCTTGTCATTTTTTTTTCTTTTCTTTTTGTCTTTTTATCTATACTGGCAACCTTGTCAAAGCCAAAAATAAATAAATAAATAAATAAATAAAAACAGTCTTAGCAACAAAAGTTCAGATAAATGACTAGTCATGCCTGCTATTTGAGAAATATTTTGTTTCTTTTATTTTACTCCCCACCCTCTTACCATGTCAAAGGCTGCAGCCCTAGCCTTTCAGAACTCTACAGGCACAACTTACAGTCTCATCGTAGTCCCACAGTGCTTGGGTGGTCTCCCTCAAACTAACCAAGGAAGAAATAACACCTCCTTGATCCATAATGCGCTCATCTATTTCCCTTGTCTGTTCAGACATCCTAGGCCAATGATTTATTTGCAGAGGTGAAGCTAGGAAAATCTCCCCCCTTCCAAACACATGCACACATACTTTTATAAACTGGCTGAAATATTCAGTAACTTCCCAAAGGGGAACGGGTTTCCCCCCTCCCTCTCCTATATGTTTTATACGGTTTCCACTCTTATTTGATAAATGTGTTATGACACACTATTTACCTCGGTCAGCAGCTCTGGGGAGCTTTGTAGAGCTCTGCTCCCCACCTCTGCCACCCACAAGATATTTCACATATAAATCACATTTCCAGATTAAGACAATACAGTTTGGTACTGAGAAGGGAGAAGAGAGTTAGGATGAGATATGCTGCAGGAGGCTTTGGTTTCATCTCTCTCTTTCACTTCTGAGCCGTGAAGAGCTGATTCTCAGCCTGTAACAGTGGCTCTGTCAACTCATTTTTTTTCTTTTAAGCACTGAAAGACATTCTCTGTTCACTGCTATAACTCTCTGAGTCTGAGGTTGCCAGAGAAATACTCAGACCACAGTCTTCAGCCCAAGCAGGAGTAAGTGTAAGGAGGTTTATCACCCTGCACATATCCACAGTTATTGAAGTGATCTTTTCCAACTGAGGGCAGCAAGTGTGCTAGGATGTACAGTAAGAAAGACGTGGTGCAGACCTGTTCTGCTGAAAATAAGAATTATATTTAAAGTGGATGGCCAGAGTTCTGTGTGGAATTGCTCAATACTAGATGACAATCAAAAATTTGTTGGGAGGAGTTTTCCTCCAAAGCTCTTACTAAATTATATTACTGCAGCAACCGCACATCAGAAGAAAAGTTGTAACACAGAAGTATTTGGAGTAACTATCATTTATTTTTATACAAATTGGATACAAAAATTCACAGGGAGCACCATTTGTAGGGTTTGCAGACACAGTGAGCAGTTTGGGAAGCATTCTGAAATCAGTGCTGCAGATGTGTATGCACACACGTGTGTGTCAGAATGGGGCAATACCAAACCTGATTAAGCCTGCTCTCTTGAAAATTACTGAAAATCAGAGTCTTCCTGGAATCACAGGCTGACTTTCCAAAACCAGAGACAACCAAAACCTCAATCGAAATTAGACCCAGGAGAAAAACCAGCCAGCTGTACCAGCTGAAAGTGTTTCAGAGAACACCACTGTTCCAAAGACTGCATTGCTAATCCCACTGACACATAGCAGAATCCAAAGAAAAGGCAAGAGAACCCAGTCACAGTACTGTCAACTCCAAGTATTTAAAAAGCATGAATTAATAGTCTCTTCTTCTTCCCCCAAAATGAATAAATTAAAAAAAAAAAAAAAAGAGAGAGAGAGAGAGGCTGAGAGTCACAGAGATCTTGTATGTTTTCTTCTGTGTGTTTTTAAGTGTTTTTTTGTTTGTTTGTTTGTTTGTTTGTTTTTAATAAATGAATTATGGAAGAAGCATACTAGCCTAAGATAAAGGATGTTTCCTCTCTCACTTATTCAGGGTACCTGACACCCCCAGTTAGGTTAGTGGAAAAGCACCTTTGGACTATGTAATGGATACTTCTCACCACTTTCACACTCAGATAACCAGGGTCCTCCCAATCCATGAGCTCATTCACAAAACAAACATGGGTACAACCTTTCTTCAGGGAACATATGAGTTCTCATTACTTTTTCCCCTCCTCACATGCTTCTACAGAATCTTTAAGCCATTTGTACTCAATATTATTCCTTATAGCCATCAAAGGAGGTGAGCTATCCTTTCTCATCGAGGTTCCCAGGGTAGGCTTCACATTTCAGGTACGAAGAGTCAGCCTGTAAAGAAAAATAGAGCATAAGAGAACAGCGCTGTGATAACTTTTGTCATAGTTTTTATCCTTTACAAATTTTAAAATATTCATTAAAAAATATTGTTAAAGATTTTTAAAAAGGTTGTTTCATCAGAAGAACCCCCAATGTCTTATAAGCGATTATCCTATTTCCTTTTTTCCCCTGTCGCAATAACTCCAGTTCACCTATCAGCCCTATTCTCCCCCCACCCTGTGTAACCCCCAACAAGCGAAGACAATTCTTGCTATAGTGAGTCTGGAACTGTAAGCAAGCTGTTTGGCTACCCAGTACATGTCTGTTAATTGGTTACTGAGGGATAATTAGCATACACTGTTTGTTCTAGACACATGCTCATTTTCAGTAAATTTACAGGAATTTAAATAGGGACTTTGACTCTTCAATCAAGTTTTTTGTCAAGATTGGGCCTTGTTTTCAATTGACTTTGGGGATGACAGACAGATAGTACGGTTGCATCAACCTTCATTCCCAAGGGAACTGAAGTAAAAATTGAAGTATCTCTAGTATTACAAATTCAGTACTACATATTGGGCTACAGCTTGTTACATACTCATTAGATAAAGAGGAGGGGAGCATGACCTGAGCATGCAGAAATTAGGTTGTAAGTTAAACTACAGTAATTTATTGAAACCAGGAGGAACTGAAAGAGTTTTACTAAGAATAAAGCTGGCTAAAAAATAACTAGCAAAGAGTCCTGTCATACATACAATTTACTCTGTGCACAGCAGCAAAAGTGAATCCTGTTTTATAGTGATACAAATGTATATATTGTATGTATAGTGTATAATGTATGTACACTTCCTTATATTGTTATATATATATAGTAATCCTCTATATCCACAACCCTTTCTGCCAGCATGTGTTATCACAGGGTCTTCTATGTCACTCTGCAGGTCTTTATTGCCACCTCATTCTTCCACAACCTCTCCCACATCCTTTAGGACTACCCAGCCTTGTGGCAGCTCCAGCTCCATCTGGGACCGGAGAGCAAGCATGGTGCCCTGTGCTGGGCTGAGCCACAAAGACACTGCTGGGGCAGCCAGTGAGGGAGTAAAAGACATAGCCCTGCCTGATAAAAGAAACAACCCCTACAAAATGCATAAGAACTTCATATTTTTAAGACCCCCCTAGCACTTTGACAAATTTGATTGAGAGAGTCCAGTGGCTTACAAAGTTAGTGGGGAACAGAAGCTGACAGGTAAACATCATGATAGCACATGTCTCACTTCCTTGAAAAACAGGCTGAGAAGATGAGAAGGCTCACGTTCACCTGATTGTAAATGATTTCCTGTCACTGGGCTGTGTTTCTGTGACCCTGGTCATTTAATATGCTTGCTTTTCCCTATGTTGTCTGATAGTGGCTTGGCAGCCACTCTCCCTATGACAATGACTCAATGTGCTGCTTTTCCTGTCTTATTCTATGAAACACATCATTTGATGTGACTAACACAACTCATTTTGATGAGTCACAGAGACAGGAAATGTAAAGAAGATGTGGTTTTCTGAAGTGTGCAGTTCAAGAAAATGTTAGAAAAACAAAGTTTAAAAATAATTCTTCATCTTAAAATTGTGCATATGGATAGCTCCTGTCTTCCTACCTACATAGTAAAAGTCCCGTTTGTATTGCTTGAAGTTATTAGTGTTAACATTCCTGGTAGCATGTCTGGTTAAGCTGGGAGATGGGTGGAGAGAATACATGAAGGGACATTGTCTTTGTTCATGTTACAAATTTGACACACAGGTTCCATCACTCTTAAAGAATCCTCAAAAAAACGAGCCTTACTTTCTAATTTCTAATGTACAGTCTGTAACTGCTGCCTCTATTTCAGTCCACAGTTTAAGAAACTGATATCTAATTTGATGGGTCCAGTGAAAGAAAAATAATAATAATAGTCTTTTTTTTTTTTTTTTTGGCCTGTGCTCACCAAAAAAAAAAAAGAAGGAAAAAAAAAAAAGTAAAAAAGAGAGAGACACTGAGTCTCTGAATCCAGTTCTTCCCATTTGCAGTCTAGACTGTAGTCTAGTCTATACAAAACTATCCTTCCCTACAAGCAGTTATAAATGTTTTGCCTACCTACATAGGAAGGAAAACTAGTATGGATTTTCACATTTCTTCTTTAAGTATTCTTTATAACTGGGAAAGAAAATGGCCAAGAAAAGGAGACTGCCACAACCTTCCTTCTCTCTCTGACCTCAAGCTACTGGAAACTCCTCCAAGAAGGAAAGGGAGGGGAGGGGAGGGGAGAGGAGGAGAACCAGAACAATAATGTTGCTCTTATACACAGTTTTTAAGTATTGTTTTACTAGAGTAAAGAAACACCCCTCTGCTACAGCTATTGCTTCACTGAGGATGTGGAGAGATGCTTTCTTTCCCTTTAGAATACAGGAAAGTTTCTTTGTCATCTCCCTTGACAGAGCCACTAGCTCGATGAGCAGGAATGAAAGAAGAGCTTTTCCCTTACCTCCCCTTCTGTCTCCCCAGAAGTTTGCTGTTCCCATTGCCACATATCACAGGAGATACCTAGTGCTAATAGTTCTATAATTTCTCCTCCTTCCTCCTTGCAGCAGCTAATGGCAAAATAGAGAACACTGGTCAGGCAACCGCTCGCCACTCACTGCAGAAACGGAGTAGGAGCTCTGTCTAGCCAAGCAGAGAACATTTGGTCTGGACCTTGGCAAGAGGCAGGCTGACTTGGCTGGCAATTCTTTCCAGACTACAGGATGTCACAGTTGCAAGCAGCCAGACCACAGTCAAGCAGTGGAGAAATACAGAGCACTGTCATTTCTGCCTTTTTCTTTTTAAAGGCAGAGACACAGCTGAACCAAGAAGCCATCACCTCCTCTCAAATTATGACCAAATGAATACATTATAAAATATTTTTCTGAATAAAAATAATGTACTTATTTGAAAATAAAGCATGATTTTTTAAGGAAATGGCAGAGACCGAAGTGCACAAGGCCAAACTTTCTAATAAATGAGATTTATTATGGGAAAAAGTCCAATAATTGCATTTTCAGGGGAAAGGTCATTATTACTTAGAAGGAGGTTAATAGAACAATATTAATAGCTTTTTACAGGGCAAAAGAGATAGATGCAGTATTAATATGAATGAAAACAAGAATGAGGATGCTCCCTGTTACCAAAGTTTAGACTAAAAATTCAGAAGGTCAAATTCATCTTTCGTATTCCCCAAAATAAAGAACTAGACATTATAAAATGTTATCAAGCCTTTTCATTCAGTGAGTTTAACAGAAAGTAGCAGAAATAAAGTGATCAAAAGTTTTAGCCTGAAGCCAACAATTAGAAGCACAGCTCAAGTTCTGTGTCTCTGGGAGACTCTAAGGGAAGATTTTTGAAGATAAAAGTCAACGTGACTCCATCACTGAACTTTTACTAAAGGAATTGCAGCAATTCTGTCTATTTGGCCAATATTTTAGATTAGACTAATTTTCTAAAGTAATGGAAAATTGCCAAAGATAAAAATAATTTGCAATATATATTAATAATAATGCTATATTACACATCCATAATGCTTTTCAGGCAAAAGTCTTAAAGTACTTTAGAAACTTAATTAAAACTCCAAACACCCTGGGAGTAGCTGAATTTTTCTGAATCATTCACCAACTGGGGAAACTAAGGCACAGGCAATTTAAAGCAAAGAATTTGAGTCAAGTTATGCAACAACTAAAATTGGTGACAAAGCAAGCATCTAGGAATGAAGAGGGCATTTGCAAAAAATACTACCAAAACTAAATATTTTTTCAGTCAAAACAAAAATGTCCTTCATACTTTCCCAGTTTCAAGCACTCAGCAATCTCTTACAGACTTCTAAGAATCTTTTCCTTTACAAATATCTCTAAAGACATCAAGTAAAATACATTTTCTACCAATAAATAAATAGGCAAACAAACTAATAAATAATGAATGTTTATTTAACACTTTTTGAACACGGTGCAAAAATATTTGCTCATCCTCATTGGCAAAACTAGCTAAAAGATAAAAATAAAAATCAGGAATGTTGATTTTTAATCCCCAGCCTTGACCACTAACATTAATTTTCTGTTTTAGATAGTGTTGAGTGAGGAAGAAAAGAGAAATCCAAAGGTGATTATAAAGACAGTTATTAACAACTGTCACGCACACGTGTAAACTACTAGCATGCTTTAACTAGAAGGCTAAGCAGGATCTGTCTAACTAGTAATTCCAGCCTGAATGCACTCAGCAGTACCACACCAGGACTCACAATTATGTAAGTCTGCTATTAAAATGCAAGTTGGAATCAACTGTTAAATCTCCATAGTGATGAATACACTGAAAAGCTGTCCTACTTTGGAAGATTAAATTGACTTTATTTTTGGTTATTGTATCTAAACACTGTAACTTGCTGTATTGTACTCTCACTAATTTAGTTTTCCTTTACCAAGCACCCCAGACAAGAGAATTTGCTTGAAGTCTCAGTCAAGCTGGGAATCATATATATTTAGGACATCTTTACAGAATACTGTAATTATGTGAGTATAAGTATTTGAAGTCAAAACTCATAATTGTGTGTGATGAGAGAAAACTGAGGAATCTTTTTGTTGAATGTTTTGGCTGTAACGAGAGCCACCAACCCCACCAGTTTGAGGAAGTTTCAGAGCAGATGTCTGTATAGTGTTGCAATTTCGTGATGGAGTTAAATGAAGAAAATTATTTAAGGGTTACAATACTTAAAAAATCCCAATGTGAAATTTAATTTTACTAGTAGCGCTGCTTTGTATAGTCATTTGAGGAGGAGATTACTTAATAAAATGTAATGGGGGAGATTAATGTAAGAGATTAACTCTTCAGCCCTTACTCTTGTACTGTTCTTTATATACTAATCAGGTGAAGAGATGGATAGTAGCATTTTAAAGGCTTCCTTTTCTGTGATCTATTTATCTGAGTGAAAAGATGATGTCTAGCCTTCCTCACACTGAATTCATTGCTGTGGTCTATAGGAAAGGGCTTTTGGAAGAAAACCTTAATATAAGTCAAGGCAAATTAAATTGAGATAGTGGAAAAGGCATAATGTGAACAGAAGAAAATATCATGTGAGAATACGTAAGGGCTTAATTTTCCCATTACTAAGGCAAGACTAGGTGAAAGCTAATAAATCACAGCAGCACTGTACCACATGGAAATCAGTATCTCGCCTAGGTGGAAGTCACAGGTGATGACTGCTACAAAACGAAACCCAGGTTCCCCTATTACTAACGAGTACCCATTCACCACGTCTTTCACAAGGCATAGCAATACACTGAAAAGTAAGAACATGCACAAGTTTGGCTATTGCAGTGCACACAGTCTGCAGAAAATCATACGGGCAATTCAGCTTCCTTTGCTGGTGCCAACAGAAGCAGCCAAGTGAGAAGGACATACAGATCTGGGTTCCCTACCCTGCCCTGCCACCTCATCAGGAAATGAATGCCCTCTAATTCCTCTAGATTCTGCCTGGAAAACGGCTTTTTTGGGGGGGAGAGAGGGTTGATGAGAGACAAGACCTTTAGAGAAAGGTTTCAGAAACACCCCAGTGCAATTCAGAGCTTGGTGATGAAAGTATTTTGTTTCCTGGGACATATTCACAGATAGAGAACTCTGTCTTTTTTTTTTTTTTTTTTTTCCCCCAAATAGAGATATTTCTTAAACGTTTCAGTACTCCTTCTCCCTAAAAGTGACTCTTGCACTGACAATATTGAAATCTACTTATGTTTCAGACTCTGGTATTATATGATTTTGTTGGACAGAGAGACAGATAAAAAGGAAAAATAGACTTTGCATTTTTTTAATTTTTTTTTCTTAAATTATGCTATTTTAAGTCTTCTAATCTTAAAAAGCACTTACTCAATTTAATCACAATTTTCACAAAGTACTCTAGTTGTCACTAATTCTTAACCCTAGAAATGTGAATGCACAGGGATTTTTATGGGTTTGTCAGTGGGTTTTTTCAGTTTTAATATTTTAATTTTTACTTATTATTGAGCTGTTGGAGGGAAGGAAAAAAAATCTTATAATGGGACTGTAGCTGAATGCTTAATTGGGAACAGTTTATCACCTCTTCAAATAAGCTGAAGAGTTACATAACTAGGCCTTGCAATTCCTACAGATAAAGACAGTTTAACTTGGCTTTATATGGAAATAAGCTTTATGTAACTGTTTTGTCTGTCTCTCCATTTTTTTTCCCTCTCCCCTTTCCTTTCACTCCAACAAAAGACTGAACCATTAGCCAATTTGAACTTGAGGGCTAAAAATCTCAGAAATGATATTCCTACTGGTTTCATGAAGACAGCTGATGAGATAAGAAAGACCTAAATCAGTGCCCCAGTTTCCTCTAAAGGAAAACAGAGAAAGTTACAGAAGTGAAAACTTGGTGTGAGATTATACTACTTGTAAATCCTGAGCTGCAGAACAGGTTGACTCCTTTAGATTTCATGGACCCCATTTCCTTTCACGGTCAAATCAACAGACAATTTGCCAGCCTGAGGCCAGCATCAGATCATCACCATCTCCTGGGTCAGTCCAGATAAACTCTGCCCATGCTACAGGCTCAAAAAAAAAAAAACAAACAGCCATTAGGAAACACATGGCCACGACTACAATGAAGATGAATGATTTCCGTGGTTTTCTGTTTATCTGATTACTAATACAATTGACACTATTTTGACTTTTCTTTTGGCTGAATGCAGTGATAATAGCTGGTGGAAAATGAACTATCCAGAAGTGCTCATGATCGTCTACGTCAGCATAGGCTGAGGAAGAAACAGGTCAATGTTGAGAGCAATTTTGAAAATCAGAGCCCAGAATATTAATCCTTTGTTTATTCCCTAGACTAATGTCATTACAGGAAAACCTTCCTTATGCTGTAAAGCCAATTTACTCTGATGCTAAGAAATTCTGTGGTTCAGTCATAGTGCCATTGTCTACCTTTGATTTGCAAATTTCAAGGAGAGAAAATTGCTTGAGACAACAAATCATAGTTATCTGTGATGAATTCTTCTCCATTTTATGTTTACTGTATATGTTTGAGATATACTTTAAATTAAATATAAGCTCAGACCAGAATTCCTAAATTTTCAGAAATATTTGAAAATTGCTCGATTTTGAGAAAGATTGAACACAATCCAAATCACTGTTATCTTCACAGATCTAAAGAAAAAGCTAATCCAATTTCTGTGGATCTCTCTTATCTTCACAGATCTAAAACAAAAGCCCAAATCCTCATATTTTGGGAAATCCCACATGAAGATTTTAATATGGCAGTCCATGCTCATACACAAAGTAACAAGAAAAATCTAGTCAGCACTTTACTATAGTCTCAGTACTCTACTGAATGTCTCATTTCAGTATCGTTATATCTCACTGTACTTGAGGGTGAATTTTCTCCCATATTTTTCACCTGGTTGGTCTGCACAGCCAGGGATGAAACTGATCTAATGTGTGAAACACTCCTGGACTCATTCCTAAACCATCATGGACATGCTGCCAAAGTGAGCCAGGGAAGCAAAATATTTGTTGTCCATAGGAGTGCTATAATATTATTTTTTCCTCTGTGTGCTTTTCTCAGTTCTGGTTCATTAATTCAGTACATTGTTAGACTCTACTGGTCTACAGCTGTAATTTTTCTATGCCTCCTGTGTCACAATGTTCACAACAGGCCTATCTTAATATTATTTCACACAGGACTGCACAGAGAGTTTGTGAACATTTCATGATGCTCAAAAACTGAACCCAGAGACCTCCACAACTGCTTCCTTTGAGACAGATGTGAGGGGGAAGATGGTGAAGTTTGGGAGATGGCTTGAGACATATTTATTTCACAGATATAAGGCACTAATATTATCTTGATATGAGAAAACAAAAAACACACCACACTTTTTGCCAAATGGAAATTCATCAGAAGAGAAATAAAGATACGTTTATCTTAGCATAATGGTAAGATTGTACCACTAATAATCAGGTATGAACTCAGAGCCTAATGTTCAAGAATCAGTAAAAAAGATAAATATAGTAAAAACAACATAAATGAGCAGTCACTGAAATAGTCTCAAATAATGAAATATTTAGATAAATTATGAAGATGAATATAGTGCCTCATATATCTGAGTGTCAAAAAGAGTAGTAATATTTTTTGCATTAGTACAAAAATGAATAGTTTTGTCAAGTTTTTATCCTGATAAAGACTTTTTCTTATGGCTATAGAAATGTATTGAAGTATTTAAATCACCTGTCAAATGTAAGCCTACTCAAGCACTGACACTTTAAAAATATAATGTGAAATCAGACATCATTTATACTTGCTAGGATTTTTCATGTTGTTTTATACAAATGGTGAGGCTAGATGCAGAATAAGTAGATTTTCAATTTTAACCTTTTTTCTCCCTAATTTCCAGAATGTAATTCTGCCCCCAGCTGGTTAAGACATAGCTGACATAGGAAACTGAAAGGGAGAGAATATTGAACCTATGAACTCTGCTTCTTCTCAGATGATGACTACAATTTGCATGCAAAGTATCAGCAGCTTTACTGTTCAGCACAGGTGCTAATAGATTCTAAGTTCTTTATATAAGTATATACTGCACCCTCTTCATTATAGTACTAATAGCAGAAAGGTGAAACTGTTTTCAGGAAACAGAGTTCATTGATTACTCCTACAGAACATTACAATTAATGACATCGGTCTGTGGTAATTGCTACACCTGTATCAGATCAACTGAAAAGAAGAAATTTAATGCACGCTCCTATCACCATTACATTCTAGAAAGTTGCATACATCTACTGCCTGGGATGGATTTTCACATGTCTATTTGTCTTCCTAGTGCTCTTTTTCATCAGGTTCTAAGTCTGTCTTTTTGCAAACAGAACATATGTACAGAAAAATTTATATGATTTTCACTCTTTTTTCAGGTATAATTGCAGCCCATCCTTATCTCTCAGGGAGGAAGAAAAACAAAGGAAAAAGAAAAGTAAGACAACAGAAAAGCAGGGAGATAAGTTATTATTATTATCTTTTGAAACAAAAGCTTTGATTCACCCTTCAACCTCTTGCCACTATCTTCTATCATATTTCAGGACATCTCTTCTGATGCAGCAGAAGAATAGATTACAAATACCTTCAAATTCATCTAACTTACTTTCTATTCCATATATCACCTTTTCATATGCAGCTGTTTCTGTCACATCAGCAATCCACTCCCTCAGTCTTGGTGCATCCTCTCACTTTCTTGGTATTAGTTTTCATCACTGTGAGACTATAGGGGTCAGCGTCATGAAGCTTAGCCCCCGTATTTAGGCTCTATCTGTTCAAATAGATAAGACTGGCAAGAAAATATGGTGTAACTGGAAACAAGGCAGAAAGAAAGAAAATGAAAAAAGTTATGTTGGAAAAAAAAAAAAAAAAAAAAAAAAAAAAAAAAGGAAGTCTAGGTTTTAGCATCTAAGCTACAGTGCAAAGTACCAACAAAATGAAATGGTCCCTCTAGTAGAGCCCCACTGGGTGATACAGAGTCTGGTAACTGCTGCTTTGCAGTTTCCTGCTGTCCCCAATTCCTGGCATCCTAAGCAAGCTCAGAGGAGAGGACAGCCTCGAGAACATATGGTCTGCCTGAGACCTGCAGAAACTGAGAAGACCAAACTGGACATTGTGAAATTTTGCAGAGCATTATAGCAATATAACTATTAAATGAATTTAGGAAGTTTACACCTCAGGAAGGTGGGATTATACAGCAGAACAGCTGCTGAGGGAGCACATTACTGAAATAAGGGGATGCGAGAATTCAATCCATATCCCTTGACAAAAAATCTCTGGCACAGTTTTGGGAAGAGGACAGAAAGAGGAGGAACATTGTTTGGAGGTGGGCAAGGCACAGGTCCAGTAGGTGCAAATAACAAAGAACGCTGCAAACTCACCAGATTACTCCTTGATGAAGTACTGACCACAAGCTGAGAATATCAAAATAGAAACATAAACACATGCCTGAAGTAGGAAGCAACAGACCTAGCCAGCCACACTGTGAAATGAATGGGTATCACGAATTTATCAGAGGCAGGGTGATACGACTTGGCTAGGTTTCATGCCTACTGGATGAGGTGTGGAACCCTGGTCAATATTTGCTAACTCTGAGGACACAATTACCTTATGCCCAATATACAAAACTTTTGAAATCCTCCTACAGTTGCTTTTAAAGGTTTAATTTCTTTTTAGCATTTCACTAACAGCAATTTTCTCCAGAAAAAAAAAAAAAAAAAAAAAAAAAGTTGCAGGTGAGCTTTTTCCTTGCATTCAATAGCAGCTGGAGTTTCTTGTTTTCCTCCACCTTTTTCTTGTCACATAGCAGCACTTATGAAAAGTGTCTAATGAAATGAGCACTGGAAAAACTATCCTCTCCGTTGTCCTTTTTTAAAAATTATCTTCATTGCACCTTTGATTAGAAAGGATCAGGAGACAAAGCTAGGGGAGGGTATGAGCACATCCTAAAGACATTCAGAACAAAACTCTTGACAAATAGCCAGGCTATGAAGTACTGTGTCTGCAGAGGAAAAATATTAATAATAATAATAAAATAACTTTCAGTCTGTCAGCAAAGATCCAATAAGAATAAAAGTGTTCTCCATTATGCGTTAGCTCTTGTGTTGTGATTATTTTATATGGGGCCTACTTCTCTGCTGATTCATCTGAATACACTGCACTGATCTGCACTAACAGAAAATTTGGGCCATAGCATGATCTGAAGTTATAGTCCTCCATACTTGCAAAGAACATAAACCACAAAGGCCAGTAAAAGGAATGAGAGTAGCCAAGATAATCTGGCACACTTCCAGTCTGATTTTTCTTTTCCTTTTAACCTTCTAATTTAAAGTATACCTCCATATTATAATCCTAGTATCTCTGGCTCCATTGCTCTCCTTTTCAAGGTTTGCTTGACCCCCCTCCCCCAGCTCCACCAGAATTCTTTTAAAATCCTGGCCCAATTTGTGGTCAAAACTAAATCCCAATTAGGTCCATCTGGGGAAAGTGGAAAAACCTGAACTCCATCTTGTTGTCTTGAACATCCTATGGTTGCATAATAACAAAATGCCTTTGTTCTCACAACTAAAGTATGCATCAAGAATCAAAGAAGCAAGAAAAAAAGGGAATGTTCCAAGCTATTACTGTAACAATCCAATTACAATGCCTATCAAACTTAACTTCACAGGTTATAGCTCCTAATTGCCTGACAAAAATTGACACTTCAGTCGCAACAGCATAATATAATCAGAGTCCAAATTAAATTTGATCGTGGGCAGAAAACGATGCTATCATTCGGCGGCATGGAAACAGGAGATCAACTAGCATGATATCAAGGATCAGAAATGAAAATTATTCATTAATGGCAATGGTTTTCTGATAATGGAAATGACACAGTTCAGACGGCTTCGTAAAAACACTATTAATTAAAAAGATGATAGACCTAACAAGGCATAGAAACCAGTGGAACCTTTCTCTGTGCTTGTTAAGGTGAAGGATGACAATGTTTAAGAACAGAAGTTTATGCACTTTTGTGAAAAGTATTCCGCTGATTCTGTAGCAAGTTTACTGGTTCTTGCTTAGTGAAGCATCTTTCTCTAGGGTGCTATGTTATAGGGACATAAAAAGTGTCTAAGGCCATAATATGGCATTGTAATAAGCATGAATACTACCAGCTATAAAACAGAAGGGTCCAATTCATAAAAAAATGCACATGGGATTTTTGCATACTCCCAAGAAAAAAGTGCAGAGAAAACTATTTTATTTCCCTGTGCAAGCAGCTCTGTCTCCATTTTACTTTGGAGAAATACAGAGGTGCTTTATGCCAAAGAGAGAGCACGCCAGAAATTCACCCTCAACAGAAGTTTTCCTGAGCAAGAAAAGGAAAGGCCAGTGTCTCAGATTGCTGAAGTTCAGACAACACCGCTGTGTTCTTTACACAGACCTCCAGATACTACCACAAGGAAAAAAAAAAATACTAATACAATTTTCACAAACTTTGCATTTGAAATAACCATCTCAAAGGGTTGATGGCCCCACTATTGAAACCACTGGGTGCCTTTGCCACAGCTGGAACAAATCAAACTGCAGTTACCCAGTTTGTGGAAGAAAAGGTCTATTGGTTTGCTAACATTCTCCACGATCTCCTCCAATGCATTATGTCTGCGCACCACACCCTGCAGGATGGCTCATTGCCCAGCACTCAGAATGAAAACTACTCTCAAGGACCCTCACCTCTTTCTTCCTCAGTAGCTGAGAGTAGCAAACAGGCATCCCCTGCTGCAATTCCTTGTTCAACAGGCATCTGATTTGGAAACGCACCAGCAAAGGCCTCTGAGACTTCTTGCTGTGGGAAACTGAGGTTTCAAAAGCCTGAAAAATAAAGGACTTTTGTAAAGAACAGAAGGGAAGAGCAGGCAAAGTTAGATGCTTTCCTTGGGAAAGGATGACTCAGAGCAGATCCTCTTGACCCCTAGAAAGCAAATAGTCAGTTTTAGCAAATCAGAGACCCAGGAAAAAACATTATGTTCCTTAAACTATATAACTGAGCCTCAATCAAATCCAAAATGCATCATCCAAAGCTGCCTCTAACCCTTCTTCACCTGATAAGTAACATCCTTGAAGATCACCTCACTTCCAAATAAAATACAATACAATAAAATAAATAAAATATTTAATGCAAATATGCTTGGAGCAGCTCTAAGAACAGAAAAGAATGCAAATAATGGATGCACTTTTCACTGTCCTTGATTATTTGATAGTCTTTGTACAAACACAATGCACAAAGCCTGACTAAATTGTCAACATTCTTTAAAAGAATAACAATTCAGAAGAGTGATGATATTACCTAAAATGTATATCAGCATTGCATTGCACCTCACCGATAAGAGCTCTAGGGCAGGTCCTCCAGTTTCAGTGCATCTTTCTGGAATACTTTTTAGCCCTTTAAACATGATCATTTAAGACAGATGCAAGGAGTGTTGGAATTCAACATGCAGACAGCTCTGGAGGAGACAGTAATATATTAATGGAGAAAACAGCTACCCTATAACATCAGCCAACACGTTATTAAGCCATGTTGCAGCTACCACATGATTATCTCTTGGGTTTTGGTAACTTGACCTCATGAAAGGGTGTTTATAGATAGTTCCAGAATTTTTTTAATATACTGTATTGATAATATTTTCATGTGTTGGTCTGGGTTGTTTTGTTTGTTTGTTTTTGTTGAATAAAAAAGGTTAGAAGCAGGAGAAACAAGTGAAGGAAACAAAGACCAGAGTTTGTGTTAATGGTGGGTTTTGTTTGTCTGTTTTTAAATAACTATATTACATTGCCTATGATGTATTATGAGCTATAATGTAAATCTCCTTCTGATAAGAGAGCTTGTGTTCAGCAGTGAAAATGGGCATACTTATTAATCCCTGCAAGCAGTGTATTTAAAATAGACGCAGCCAAAAAAAAAAAAAAAACAAAAACAAATCCATTGTGACCATTGATCCTGTAGTGTAAGTTTATGGATTGAGTCATTTTATAGATAAATTCCCCCTCTAAATTCCAGCAAATTAAATCCCAGGTATGTCCCTTAAGGAATCCAAGGTCAGATTCATACCCACTGACTCTCAAGTTTATTGGGAATTTTCTGATGAAAAGTTTTGGTTGAAAAAAAGTGTTTGCTTGTCAACTTGTCACGTTTTGTGGGAATCCTCTGTTCAGGGATGGTATTTCATGTATAAAAGAGAGCGAGAACACGTAGACTAACAAGTAGGTCAGCAGTCAGGTTGGCCTGTGAACAAAAGGAATCCACGTATGTGTCTCTGCAAAACTCTCGATGAGGCCACATTGGTAATTCTGGATTACTGAGTCACTCCACTCTTACTCCCCTGCCTCTCTGCTCATCCCACACCCCTTTCCTGTGAAAATTCTGAGTGGTCCCAAGCTCATGCTACTGAGAGCTCAGTGTCTCCAGTGAAGCCATTTCCACCTTATCTCATCTAACAGTGTAAAATCAAACCATTTGCCATTCGTTAGTTCAATCCTGGCAACAGAAGAATCACCGGACAAAGGGATTCACCTCCCTGCACCCTACAGGTGTTTGAAGTTCATAAAACCTGCAAGGAGGAAACAGGCGGAAAATATAGCTCAGGTAGGGCTGGCAGCACTCGTACAGTCTCACCGCAGATTTTAACTTTTGATGGGCACAACCTAGAATTCTTTGGTTTTCCAGCAGTACTCACTGAACCAGGAAATACACAGCATTAAGAGGAAAATAAATAATGAAATTAAGCTTAACAGGGTTGCTGGCCCCTTTTCAGATCCCCCATTCTAAAACTTGCAAGAATCACCATTAGGCACTTTGCCAGTTCTATTTCCCTGGTGTATTCAGGCTTATGCACCACTCAAGAGGAGTCTGTTAATGACTACAAAGATCCACAGCTGTTTACAGTTCAGACTCAGTGGTGGACCAGGCAATAAGCTTGATCCAACAATGAAGTTGTTGGACTCTCACAGCAAGAGGAGACATTGTGTCAACTATTTGCTTGCTCATAGCGCGAGTGACGACCAGGACAGCTTAGTGGGGCTGTAACAAACAGGGAAAGAGGTAGGTATGGACTGGAAGAAGCTGTGCAGGGCCTTGAAAATGACAGAAGAAATGCATAAAGAAACCAGGCTCAAGTAGCTCACAGAAGCACAAATGAAGCAGCAAAATAAATAAGCCCAGGAATCTATTTCCCACACATGCAGAAAGACAAAAAAAATGTATTCTGAAAAATATTTCAAAATAGAACTATATTCATTTGTAGAAGTCTCCTGTGATATTATCTACTGCATTTTTGTTGTTGTTGCTTATGTATTGGTTGTTTTTGTTTGTTTGTTTTGTTTTCTTTGTTGTTGTGTTTTTTTGTGGGAAGCCTAGGGTTTTTCATGAATGAATAAATGAGAGCAACAGCTTCTCACAGTAGAGTCTGGTCTTTGGGAAATGATAGTTGAAGGACAGAAAGAATACCAAAAACCTGCAATAAATGGGGGGAAGTATAAGAGCGGCTTACATTAAGCTTCTTCTCATTTTTAGACACAGAACATAATGTTAACAAAAGATATGTAAGAAGGTATTTGAGGTAAAAAATAAGGGAAGCAGACAAAAGGCAAGAATGATTCTATTAGGGGGCACAATCTTTCAACAACATAGTAAAGTAATATGTTTTGAGAGCATCTACTCTAGCCGTGCTCTGACCACAAGTTCAAAGTGTCTGATGACCAGGAACAGATGTAGCAATCTACTTTTTTTCCTCTCTCTCTCTTTTTTTTTTTTTTTAAATGTACTTTTAAAAGAAGGATTCCTAGATATCAAGATCATTTGGCATATCAGCAGCTCTAGAAAAAAGATGTCAAATAATAACAATTGATGAAATCAGAAAATTTGCTAAAGAGGCACCTTTGCCGATGCTAGATTTTAAAGCATGACCTGACAATGTGCACTGGTCCAAGTTCGTTTCACTTAGAAGCAGTGCATTTATCATTAGGACAGCATTTTCAGTCTTTTCAGCTAAGATGGTTCCCAGAACTTCCACATCTGGTGCCAAAGGGTAGTTAGAAGCTTATAGAAAGCATTAAGGACATGTCTGTGTGGGTGGGCAGCTGATCAAGCAATTTATTGATTAGCCATATAGTATTAAGTACAAAAATTCAAAGAGAAAGGATGAAACTATTTCTGGTAAGGTGAAACCCTCCATATTTACTGAGTAGATTATCCACAACAGGAAATGCTTGCTTGATTGCAAAGTCAGGCAGGTCCTCAGCCCCACTGACTTCACTGGAGCTATGACAATTTAGCAACGGAAGATCTGTAGATCTGCGCCCCCAGATAATTTGTTAATGCAGTGGCAAGCTCTGAAAAAAAAAAAAAAAAAAAAAAAAAAAAAAAAAAAGGACATCAGGAAATGCAACCACGAAAGCTCTTTCATTTGGTCACTTTTCTCACATACGGGATTTTCTAATATACAATAATTCAAAAAGCAGGAAGAGTACAAATGTGTAAGCTTGCAAAGTTCTGTTTCAAACTGAACTTTTTTTTTTTTTCTGACAAGTGTAAAGTGCATCTATAATATAAATTGGGGAGCAGAATACTTACAGAAAACAAACCTCATCCAAGGTCACAGTCTCACTGAAGCTTTCATCAACTCACTGTCTGCCCAAGCCTTTGAGCACTCCAGACTTACAGCACAACTTTAGTCAGAGCCCTACCCACCTTTAGCTCTGAAAATTCTCTTGTCTTATATTAAAGTTAAAATCAGATGCCCACACTAGTCTTTGCCTCTGAACAGCCCTCTGAAAATGTACCACTCTATGCCACTGATGCTTAAAAGAACAATTACCAGAGAAGATAAAGGGCTTTCTATGATCATCCAGCTCCTTCTAATTCAAGCTAATGTCAGGACATGAAGGAATGTCATTGTGTGGCACCTGCTTACATATTTTCTAGAGTGACTGCAATCTAAATATTGGCATCCAGTAAGAATGAGAATACTATACCATGCCATAAAGCATGAGTCACTGTGAACTACTGCCCAAGGTGGTTGTTATTAAGCAACTGGATGTCAAGAATTGAAAGGCAAAAATCTGTACCATAAACGTACCACATTTCAGAGCCCAGACCTCATGGACCGAAGCACTGCATGGCTACACAGCTGTGCTCAGTTCCCTCACCCTCATCTTCCATTCAATTTCTTCAAGGGTGCAGAAAACTCTTTCGGTATCAAGTAAGTCAGATCAAAGTAAATTCATAATATGCATGAATGGGTTCACTTTGTATAATATTAACAACGTAATTCCTGTCAGAAAAATGAAATAAAAGGTAAAATAAAATAAAATATGATTAAAAGCAACAAAGCAGCAAGCAAAGAAAAAGATGTCTGGGCTTTGGGGGGAAGTTACAATAACAGACATGAGGTTTTGTCATCCCACTCAGCCCTCTTTATAGCCCCTTGCTACAACAGCATCTTGGATTCTGGATACTATTCTCTACTGATACCTAAGGGACTCAACCTGCAGATGGTCCCCATTTCAAATGTTTCTTCTGGAACCATTTAAGATACCAATTTATACTCCCTGACAAAATGGAAACTACATTTTTTTGTAGGTTATTCTCTTATTTCTGACTTGGTACGAGTGAAGTGCAAGTCACAAATATTTGTGCCCTTTCCTCCTACTCATTTTTACCTGTACATAACATAGTAGAAGCAACTATTGCGGTGAGTGCATGGCACGCTGTCAGGTTATGGGATATCACATGATCTAACAAAACCTGCTAACAAATTAGATGTGCCATGATCCATCAATTAGGTGGAGAAATCTTACTTTTATTTTCTTTAAAAAAAAAAAAATATTAGAAGAAAATAAATAGGTACTTCCCCAAAGCTAAGATATCATTCTGCACATGCATAGGAGTTTGCTGCTATCTGCAGGTAAAATATTCTATTACTGAGTAAAAATGTGTAAAGCAAGCCAAGCATTTAGCTTCTGTTTTTTTAATTGCAGCTTCACACAGTTCCATATAAAATGGAATTCCACAGGTCTAGGCAAGATGAATGAAAGTACAGATCCCTCACATGGGGCTGAGAGAAATGTTTTCTTCCATCTAATATGACAAACTGCAGTCACACCACTCAGCATGTTTTGCTGCCAACATCTGCTGTTAACTGAGGCAGAATCAAGTTTTCACACAGCCACGTAGGGCAACTGACACTTCCTAGCTACTGAAGAAGCAAGGAACTCCTGGAACATAAGAGTGTCCTCTTAATGCTCAGTAGTCCTTAGATGTCCCCTGAGCTGTGACAGGCTGCAAAATCAATGAGACATCGAGCTGATTTCACAAATGCCAAAACTTTCAGGAATACTGAAATCAGGAAAGACAATGCAGAAGGGTTACGGAAAAGTTGTGATTTTGGCCCTTTGTTCGCACAGCATGGGTAAAGAGACAGCCATCATAAAGATCAGCTCTCAAACTCCTCTACTCCACTCACTCTATTTTATTGTATGGTAGCAGATTTTGTCTTCTTTTTTCTTTTTTTATTTAGTTTCAGTTCATTCCATTGCAGTGAAAAGAGGAGTATCATTACTTAACTTCCCCGAATTTAAAAGTCAGGAAGAGACAAAAAAACCTGCATCAACCTGTGAGAAAACTACAGCCATGAAAACTAATCTGCAATTGTTGCGAATAATTTGTGGGTTTATATTGGCACAGTGCTTTACCTGTTAGGAAAAGTTTACCAGGAATACTAGCACAATTCCTTTGGAATTCTAGGGATGACACACTTTGTCTTCTTCTTGAGCCTGAAATGGATTGTTTAAGATTTCTTCCAAATGCAACAAGACGGCTTTGATTATTCTGTAGATTGAAAGACAGACATAACAGACGTGGTTAAACAACACTTCATCAAGTAAGATCATACCGAAGGAGTCATTACAGGAAATATTGACCAGGGGAAATGACATGTCCAATATTATTTCATCAAGGCATGGATGATTATCTTGCCATTTTGCTGTGCTGTGTTGTACTACAATTGTACAGCTTGAGCTTGCTATCAAACTCTCATCCCCAAGGGTCTGATCAAAAACTAAAGAGTCACCAGTGTTAAACCTTTCCTACACCACCATTTTCTTTACTGTGGCCTAAATTTAAGAAAAACTGACATAACTTTTGCTTTGTTGTCAAAGAATAGTTTCAGTATGCACTGATTTCAGCTTGTGGGTAAAGAGGTGAGCACCAGAACTGCTTCACACAAAGAGAATACATAAGAACACAATAGAAAGAAAATTACAAAATATCCAACACCAGAGATGCTCCTTTTAACCTTTAAGTGTAGTTGAAACCTAATGACTTGCTAATTATCAGGAGTTTAATGATGCCTCTAAGCAGAGGTTGTACTACAGGGCACAACGTCCATGAACCTCTAGGTTCTGGGGTTACCTTGTGACTTCAGCCTGCAGTGAATTCTCCTCTTCTACAAATCTGCTTCTAAGCAAGCTTTAACCTCCCCAGCCCCCCAGTTGTTGCTACTAACAGGGAAGGAAACAATTTTGAACTCTGGCGTAGGCTGGGCTCCAGATGGCTGCCAGCTTTTTAAGCGCTGAGTTGACTAACCTTGCTCAAAGCAGGTCTATAGAACACAGTGCTTCAAATATCAGTGTCTGCTGGGATTGCATCTATATATGTGGAGTCCCACAGTTCCTATCACTAGCATAGTTGAATGAGTGAATCAGGAGCATGAAGGATAAAATTGAGGAAAATGCAGGAGACCTCTCTCTCTCTCTGATGTTGAATCAGCCCATTAAACAGCAGGGAGCAGCTGAGCATAGATTTTCGATGAGTTTGCTGACCACTTAAAGCAAATGAGTATAACCTGAGGCTGGGAAAGACCAAAGGGTTGACTTCCACGTGGAGATGAAAAGGACTGTGCTGAATTCAGCCTAGGTTGAAGAAATGGTTCAGGATGTACCGGATGAAGGCGTTCATCCTCAGAGCCATTTTGTGTGAACAGAAACCATCGGCAATGATGAAAATTCAATCATTGTATTATGATATTTATAATTATTATTCTGGGCTGACAACAATAAAAGCACCAGCCAAACCATTCTGAAATGGAGTCACTCACTTTCTCAGAATAAACTTTATGGGGACTGTTTGATGCTGTTTGCCTGGAGTCTGTCAGTCTGAGCTCAGCCACAAATAAAGTCTTTTCAAATGTAAGGAAATAGCTCTGGGATATGTAATATCTGATGTAAAGAGAAAAGGCACCATCTTCATCCCTAGCCACAGGAAAGCCTGTTTTCTTTGGTTCTTGGCCCATATGAGAGTCAGTGCATGAAATATAAATTGCTGTTCAACATTTAAGCTTGGCAGAGCCAATTAATACTGCCTTCTCAACATGGGCTTAGAGGTTATTTCAATTAAATCCTCTGTACAAAAGTACACTGTATTTCTTGGTATTTCTGAGCGGCTGTCCTCAGTGGGTAGTTAAAGTTCTGCAGTGCATTCATCTCTCCCTTTGATTACAGCCTCCCTCTCCCTCCTGATATCCATGTCACCCTCCTGCAGGCCCACCAAACACTGCTGCCAAATAGATGGCCTGTTCAGATCTCTCAATCAGTTCCCATCAATCCATCACCTCATGTCTTATTTTTGTCCTGCTCCTCTAGGCTCTTCTCTTCTATCTTTGCTCAGATAATGTGTTCTGTTTCTCTTCTGAGAGTCTACAGACTTTCTGAAGGACAACTGACTATTGTTCCAACAAGAATAAGGAAAATTTGTATGTAAAAAAAATGAAGAAAGAGGGAGTAGGGAGACAAACAGGGGGGCACAGAACTGAAACATATTTTCTCTATATCTCTATAAGGATTTCTAAGGTCATAATGATTCAACCAGCTCCTTGAGACAAGGAAAATTAGGACTTGATACGCAGCCAAAACCAGAAAATCTTGAACCCAGTGTAAAGGACACCTTATTTTTTCCTTCCTCTAAGGGCTCATTACTTCTGTATAGTCTGTGGAATTCCTACTTATCCCATTTTCTCTCAAGTTTACTGTTAGTTGACTTACAGAGAGCAGAATAAATGATATTCCTGTCCAGATGCTATCCTAGCTCTCAATTCCCTCCTGTTCTGCTGACTTCCACTATAATCTCGGACATATTGTCAATCAGCCCATGCTTCCATGCTTCAAGTCTCCAGCAGTATTAAAGGGATAACAGTGCTTCCCAGCCTCACAGGTATTGTATGAGGAAGAACACATTCACTACTATGAGGTCCTCCTAATGGCAGAAAAGAGAAAGGAAACAGGGCATGTGGAAGTACTACAGGGAGAATAAATGCCTTCAGTACCTCACACTACTGCAATCAAAGTTTAACTATGGTAGGCACCCTCAGATAATAATAAAATAAAATTTAAAAAAGGTGGGATTCATCTGACAATTTTGTATATCTAGAACTGAGGCGATCCCATAGCCAGAGGAAAGAACTAGCGATTTTCCATGTGCAATTCACCTGGCCTCTTTGAGACATCTACTTCACATCTATTTCTCTCCACTTACATCTCAGGGAGTCTGTTGGCTTGAAAGGTCAGGAAAATTAGACTTATCTTGTACTTAGTTCCTTGGAGTAAGTGGGATGACAAAATACAAACAGCATGTAATAGCATCTACCGAACACATTTTGAAAATATATAAAGAATATCAAGAGAACAAGTATTTCTTTCATCTCTGTTTTCCAATCACTCACCTCAGACTTTATGAGGGATATTTAAGATCCCTCTTCTATCATATAAGCTGTGTTTCATTTATCTACTCATCTATCAGGAATACTAACTCTATGTGATAGCTGCATAAAAATGTGTCTTACAACTATTATGGAGAACAAACAAGCTTTCTCCTGCAGTCCTTCAGTGCTCTCCAGTTTGCTATGCACAACAGTAGCAACGTTCTTCAATGACAAAACTAAGGACCAGAGGATCTTTCAACCTTTTATCTTAACTAAGATAAAAGAAAGAAAAATAGAAAAGATAAAAGAAAGAAAAATAGACAGAAAATATGGCCTCAAAACTTAATGCACAATAAATTTGAAATTATAATCCTTGATGCAGCTGGTATACACAGGACACTATGTTCCTAACTTCGTCGGTATGTGTTACTAAGAATCTCAGTGAGATGAAACTAGCTTTCTTGAAGGCACTGTCAGACAGTTCACCAGACAGTTTTGAGTCCTAAAGGTAGAATGATTGGACTTTGGTTGTTCAGGCTGAGTTACATGGGGGTGTGTTTTTTTTTGAACTGCTTGTCTCTTGAATTGCTTTTCATTGTAGGAGGATCTTATTCCTTTGAAAATGCAGGAAAAGGCTTAAGAAACATGCTTTTCCAGCATGGCCTTCAATCTTTTTTGCAAGAAGAAATCACTGTCAAATTAAGGACCTCCATCCAATCTTTTTGATGGTACTTCTGCACACCCACTTTGTAGAGCTGTAAGTGAACATAGAATTTTAAAGACAATGAGAATTCTAATTCTTTGTCTTGATTTTTCACTTATGTTACCAATCTATTTCTCTCTTAAACCACATGAAGAACAAGTGTGACCATTGAAGATGCAGGCTTGGTGAGGTGTAGATATTATGCCTTAAACAAAGATAACTTTAATGAATTCACATTCAACCTTTTCAGCCCAGTGATAGAAAAAGATTTTCAGTCACTTTAGCCTGAGCTACATTTGCACTCAGGGTCACCTAAAGAAAAGGACAACACATTTATCTTTATCCTCCTTGAGTTGTGCAACCACTCAGATAATCTATAGTGAGTTACAAAGTGAAATTAAATACCTTAAAATGTCATCTATCTGATCCCCAATTAAAACATAATCTTTTTAAAGCTGTCAATAGCTGCTGACCAGAATCAATAAGGGAAAGATTATGACTGGCACTTCTCCAGTGATCTGCAGTCAGACAGGAAATACATTGCTGTTCTCAAGTCAGCAGGAAAAGGGGAAAGCTGGACCCCAAGCAGAACTACACATAGTGTAGTTGAAATTTGAAATACCCTGCAATGATTCTGCTGGGCAGGGTTTTGTTTTTGTTTTCTTTTATTGTTGTTGTTTGGTTTTTTTTTGGTGGTGATGGTAGTGGTGGTGTTTGTCTTGTTTGTTAATTTGTTTTAACTAACAAAAGAAGGAATATGATACATGTGAAGGTTTTAAAGAAATAACCTGAGGTCATAAAATTATGAAGCGTTAGAAAAGTATTTAGAAAAGAAGTTTCACTTTGATCCTCCTATATATACACACTGATGTTCCTGAGTAAGATTCGACTAGTATCTTAAGAATTTGAGGCATACTTCCTTTTCATTTGCATTTAAGAAATATAAGCTTACATTTATCTAAGGAGATCCTGGATATTCCTCACCATCGCTACAGGAGTTAAAGTTTTAGCTATCTAAATCTAGTGTTTGACATCAATGACGTGAATGATCCCTGGTACAGTATGTAAGCTTAGGGTAAGAGGCCTAAACGACTTCTTTTCCTCCTGACCTACATTAGGATAGCTTTTATTTCTAGGCCAGATTGGAAAGTTCAGGATAAAAAACAGTTTCCCGGTGTGCAGAGGGCTTAGTAGCCTTTCTACCCACAAGCTGTTGCTTTCCTCCAGCCTTCCACAGTACAGATTGTGGCACAAATGCTCCAACCTGCCTGTGAAGTTAGAGCAGTCAGAGCAATACGCTTATTGTACCGACAAAAAAATCACAAGAGCACTACCTCTAAAGAACATTCTTTCAACGCAGTCCATAGCTGGTGTTAAATTGTTCAACACTCCTTACATCTACATGCTGAAGAGTGGCTCATACATGTGATTTTTCCTCCTCTTGCTGCAAAAACCATGAAGCAGGCTCTAGATCCAGAAGTTAAGGCTTCTTCAGTGATCCAAACTTGCCTAGACCTTAGGAATGGTGAGCACAAGTACTTGCTCTGACAGAGTGTGAAACACTAAATCATTTTATCTCTATGCATCACTTCCCATCTGCAGAAAAGTGAGTGACAAATATTCCATGCCTCTGCTGATCTGGGGAGAAGCACAAAAATCATTCAAAATGTGGACTTCATAAGCACCTAAAATCAGCAGAAGCAAAGCTGTGGTCTGAGACTGTTTATGTGAGAAAACATATATGGGATTGTAGCACAAATGCTGAAACAGCACTTTTAGGTGCTGCTTGCATTTAAGTAGGTTAATGGAAGACATATCTGACTTTTTTCTCGTTATTCTTTGTTTAAACATAACCTTTTAAATGTCCAGTTTTCTCAGAAAACTTTGTGATATTTTGCAAATAATTTGGGCAAGAAGATCTCTTTTCAAATAAGACCACTTCTAGTTACTTTCCCCAAATAACTTGTAAAGCACAAAATGTTAGTTGTACTTTCCTGATCACTGGGAAAACTGACTCAGAAGCATGCATAACATCTCAAAATGCAATAGCAAACACGCCAGTATAAAATTTCTGAAATCAGTCTGGTCCTGTTCTTTTTAGAGGTCCTTTTCTGGATCCCTGTAGATTTCCATATTACAACTCTTGGATATTGGTCGTTTCTGTTGTTTCTTGGATGGCATTACGTATGATGCTACTGTTTTCTTCAGAGAATTAGTTTTATGCCCTGTTTAAATAGCAGAGACAAGGTTTCTTAAAAAATGACTGCACTGCATTGATATTTTGTAGCTCCTCTCTACCTATTAATGGGACAGAAAATGCTACTGAAACCACACAGAACTCCGTCTGGTCAAGATTAGTTTCAAAAACTAATTAATGCTACTCATAAAACAAATGTAAATAATCTAGTTATTGAAAAGTTGTTAGCACTCAGGTAGCAGAACATGTGACACCACAATCACTAGCAAACTTTATCCAATCCCCCTCCCCCCCAAAAAAAGAAAAAAAAAAAAAAAAAAAAAAGCCAAGCATTAGTCCCTAATATTGGTCCCTAATAAATGTAATAATCTTTTTGTTCTCTATTGCTTTCTTTGCCAAACTTCTCATTCAAAAGTAAGGAACCATCCTCAGAGAATAAGAACACTTCCAACAGCTTCCAAAATCTTTTTTCTATGCAAGACTGCGACATATAACAAATAATCACTGAAATCAAAATGATCCAAGGCTAAGTGACTAGAAACAGACTTTGGACACATACTCCTTCTTAGAAGAACAAAAATAGGTATTTCTCATTTTTCTTGATTGGGGAGGAGAGTGATAAATAAGGCAATAACATTCCAAAATCATTCAAAATTAATTTTATGATTTATAATGACCTAACTCTCATACCAGAAGGTCAAAAACATCCAAAACTCCAGCATCTACTTCCATAGTAATTAGAGGGGTCTAGTAAAGAGAAAAATCAGGCCCAGAAAAAGCAAGAAAGTTGCTTCCAGATTATTTTCAAAGTCTCACTTTAATCAGCCAGGTTTGAAAATGTTGGCACATGCACAAAGGAAATTCTTGTCCTGTGTTTGAACACGGGCTGCCTTACTGCGTGTTTCAAGCAGTATTTTAATGGTTCATCAATACATTATTAATTGTACCAAAAAAAAAAAAAAACAAAAGAAAAAAAAAAAAAAAAAAGCCAGCTGTAAACAGCTACAACCTCTTGTTCTTCCTAATCATTTAATTCCATACATCTATATTGAAATTTCACAGTATGCCTTAGCAGGGCATTGTCACAGCAAAACACTAGAATGCTGATATTGTGCTAGGTCAAGAGTTAAGTAAGTTCATTCCACCCCTGCTATTTTGTGTTTTAAAGCAGTCCTTACTCTAGGCAGACTCTCTCTGTTATTATTACTTCTTGAATGATAAGAGCTGGGATTGACCTTCAAAAGAGATTTAAATGGCCTTATCCGAAAAACAGTCTGTGAACATCTATAAACTAATGTGCTGCCTTTACACCTCCTTTCTCAGAGAGGAGGTGTAAAGGCAGCACATCAAAGTCAGCAAGAAACTTACAATAATGGATTTCAAAGTCAAAAATCTAATGCAAATCTAAGTATTTGCTTATAGACTCTTTGAAGTCTTGACAGATTAAGTTTAGAAGTATTTTCATAGATGGTATCTACATAATCTAATAGAGATGATTTCAGGAACTGAGTAGATGTTTCCAGTAGATGTTTAGACTGTGGAACACCATTTTTCAACAACATTAATAAAGAATACGTTTTTGTTTAATTTCTTTTAAGTTTATAGCACAATGCTGAGCAGTTATAAATGATATTCTTCATCTATGGAAAGGTTTTTATCTCAACAGAAAAAAAATGGCAGATGCATGGGATAAAGGAGTTCCATCTCTGTTATGCTTATATAATGTAATTGACTTAGTTAAAGGACATTTAGGTGTTGTTTGATTTACATCCTATGTCAGCTTAATGCATCAACAATGTAAGGTTCCACTTGTTTAAATATTTCATTTTAAAAGGTGCAGTAAGCTCATAACTTCACCAACATCCACTCTTCCCTGACTAAAATGGATTCTCCAGTCTAATCTATTATAGTAGAAGTAAATGAAGACTTCACCCTTTCCCTTGTCAGAGGAACTGAGGCTATTGTATTAGTTATTACCATCAAAGTTGCACAAGGCACTTGTAAAAGCGTGATACTAACTATATGGTATTTTTCCTCTTAAGAACCGTGTAAAGACTTAAAATGTAAAAATGAAAAAAAAAAAAAAAAAAAAAAAAGTAATGTTTGCATTGTTTCTTGAAGCCATTCTCTACTGTTATTTTTGTTATAAGAATTTTTAAGTAACAAAAAAAGAAAATGTTTCTACTTTTCCAGGTTCAGTTTGATTTATGTTTATTTGTTAACATTATCAGAGCAATCTTTTTCAAATTAGATACACTTACAGCTGTTGGAATTGCTTGGAATTGCTTGAAATGTGTTTGTAGACCTAGTCTGCAGTAGAAAAATTGTTGTATGTTCAGTGAAATATCCAGATAGAATTTATTTTACTGGTGCATTTTTTTTGTTAGAGCTTTTGCTAGAAATATTAGAAACAACCAAATAAATAAATAATAATCTTAACTACCACAGCTTTCCAGGAAATCACTGGCATAGACATGTTTATACTTTTCCTAAGATTTCAGAGGACCTCTGTCACCTGAGGATACCTACTATAAATTGTAAACCAGACATACGTAATACTGGGCATCTTAAAATAATAATAATAATAATAAATCTTTGCAGACTTAATTTTCAAAGAATTTTAGAAAGAGCAAATACATCACCCCACCTTTTTGAACATCAGTAAATTGAGGCCCCAAAACTGTACATGATACACCAAATAATCTACAGACAACAAAGAAAAGCATAAAACAACCTGGATATCCCACGTTCTCTCTTGGTAGACATTTGTTCAACTTACAGGTAGGTGTGTAAAATTACACAGGACAAAAAACTACAAATTCAAGGCCTCAGTCTCTCATATGCAGGCTATCAGAAAACACAGTGATGCTGCCCCTAAGCTTTAATTGGATTCTTTCCCACACACTCAGGAAAACGTGGCAGAGAAGTGGATCTGCAGTCTTCTGTGTGTCTCAAAATTGTATTATAGAGTTACTTAACACCTGCAAAGGTTTGAAATAGTTAAGTTCCAAATATTATCAGATGTGGGGTTGAACAAAAACATCAGTTCTAAACTATATACCCAAGAAGTTTGACTGCTTCATATAGCAAAGTATGCACGGCACAATTTTAAAACTGAAGTGAAGTTCAGATCTGACCTGGTTTCTGGACAGGCCATTCTCTACTCTGAGGAATTAAACTACTTAAACAAGCTGCCACGCTGTTTTGCCTTCCTGAATCACAAAATTATCTTGACTAAACTCCAGTCACACAGAGAGAACATACTGTGTTCATCAAGCTGCCTGCTTCTCTGAGTCCAAACCAGAACATATATGAATATACTTGCCCTCTTTCTTTCCCAGTAGGTGTTCATAAGACAGCACTAGATTGAAACAGAGATCTGGGATTTTTACCTTTCACAGCCTGGATAGCTGGGATAAGCCATTTCATATCTCCCTTCTCCTGTTCCCTGTCTAAAATGGAACTGACAACACCAGTTCTGCAGTTCTGCAATCCACAGACATTCTCCACACAAGTTGGTATTATTTCATTTTCTGTTTTTGGTACACTGGCTCTTTTTTTCCACTGGTGTTGATCTCCAGCTATTTGATGACTTCTGTGTTACGTTACATGCATAGGACTGCACAAAGTGCACTAGCTAGACCCCAGTTGCTTCCAGATACATTACAGGTATGCAAAGGTTGACAGCAGCCCCCTTCTCTCCCTGGGGATGATGTGAAACTGCAGGGTTACACCAGTGTCCTAAGCAGAGTCCCATTCAAGGCCTCAGTCTTGAGGCCATCCCCATTACAATGGGGATGAAGGATTTAAAACACCAAGTCATGTTTGGTGTTAGAGTGCCCTAGAATGCTTGTTCCTTAATGAATTCATTCTTGTAGGATATATTGGGGGAAAAAGGAGAAAAAAAAAAAAAAAAAACTTTCCGCTTTATGCTTGTGTTTGTTTTACTTTTGAGGTGTGATCAAAGTAAGTCCTGACCGTGTAATCATTTAATGCATTTTGGCTGCAGTTTCAGCCTCCTTTGAAATTTATCCCTTTTCTCTTGCCTGTGACAGCCAAACTTTACCTCCAGGTAGTAAAGAAGGCTTACATACTCTTTTATATCTCACATCTGCTTTCAGCCCATTAATCACCCAGACTGTAGACAGCTTCTCTCCTGTCTTATGTAGTGTGACTTTGTCTAGACTAGGAATTAAAGGGTGAATTTTAATATGGTCCAGCTAACATGTTAAATGTGGACCAGGCCATGTATCCTTTAACTCATGTTCAACCAGGCAAGTTGAACACTTAGGAAGAAATTATGCTTCAGCATGACAAGTTTAGAATGTGCCAAAAGATGTTCTTTCTCGTTTAAATTACAAGCAAAATCTTGGCCCATACAAATTCAACATAAATTTGCTATTGACTTCAAGTGACCCAGAATTTCCCCCGTAACTTTAAGAATACATTAATCAGAACAAGTTGAGTAAGAGAGCTGACTTCTTACTACAGCTGTGATTTAGGATCTAGGAAAAATTACGCTGGGTCTCCATATCTTGTGGGGGCCCAACTCCTTTACCATGGTGACCCAACTGCCCAGCACTTTTGAATCAGAACTTCTGGGTACAGAAGATCAGAAGCAAAACAATAACCTGCCTAGCAAACATTGGTTCACAGCTGGTAGCCAAATTACCCTTTAAGATTAATTGCAGAAGGTCTACTAATTTATTCTCCTTATACTCCTGGCTGCTTATTTCTACCTTTCTCCATAGATTTCCATTCAGTTTTGTAGTTTTCTCCACCAGTAGTCCTACTGTCAGTGGTTCCTGCTACTCCCCAGCCTCCAGAGCTCATTTTTGCATCCCAGCCTGGCATTTCCTCAGCTGCCATGAGTATTCCATGCTCACACTTGGAGTGCTGAAGCCTCTAGCAGAGGAGAGCTAATCTGAGAGGGAGGAGGTTGGTTGTGTTTCCCAAATCTATTAGTTCTTGGTCATACAAAGCTAAGTAAACAGCACACATTTATTCACTGGGCTTTGAACAGAGGGATGGGAAAACCATTCACTTAACAGTAAATGATGGAGCAAGGAAAATGGAAGAAAACTGTGATGCAGTAGACAGGTAGACTTTTGTGTAGAGTAACCTTTTACTCCAAGAACAGGAATACATCCCAGTACTGACTCACTGGCTCTGTCTAGACATGGGTCTTTGACTCAAGGGTTTTGCCTGTTCTTGGTGTCTGAACTTTTAAAAGCAAATTAAGAATGATGGAGAACTGGCTCCCACCAGCTTTCACATCCAAAGAGAGATAAGGCCAGCATCGCCTCTGTTTTCTGATTTTGGAAGCATTTTGTTTTAAAGTATCCATTTGATTAATAAGCTTTGTATAAATGATTAATAAGCCATCAAAGTCTTTAATATCATTTTAACTTGGGTTTTGTTTACTCTCTATTTGCCATCTAAAAAATGTTTATGCAATATTATGAGGCAATGCATATTTATCAAAGACTGCAGGTTAATGGAGGATGATCAGGAAAGCAGAGAGAAAACATGATTTGCCTATTAAGTTGAATTAGGAGAATTTGGAGGAAAAATGCATGGTAACTGTTACACAACGTCTGCCAAACCTTAAATCATCATCTTATATCAATGCAGGGCCTTCTGTCCCAAACTACATTGCAAGCTATGAGAGAATTATTTTACATTACCTTCAAAACTCATCCACCTCTTGAGAGAAATACAGTGACTATGCAGCAGCCTAGCACAATAATTTTGGCTACTAAAATGAACTAAAACACCAGATCAGAGTGAAACAACAGGCTGAACAATGGAAGGCAGAGTACCGCTAGCCAACTGGAATATAACCAAGACATGAGCTTATGTATTAGTATTGTTTTTCCCCTAAAACATTTTTTTAAAATTACACTATCTGTAATGCCCCCCAACTGCCAAACTATGAACAGAGAGGACTTAAGGAAAGTCAGTACAGGACAGCCATGTTACAAGCTAACAGTACATTTCTTCTCTCTTGCACTGTACATTTTCTTCCTGGTCTCACAATTGTTGTGACATGACTGGGTAGACATATACCAGCAGCAACCAGGAATACATTATAAAGATGATATACCCTGCCAGCTGGAGCTACACTCCCTCTTTTTTGTTGTTTATTGATGGTGCATGTGTAATGAATTTCACAGAAGGTAACAGCTGATCTCCAGAAGACAAGTCTGCATTCGAGAAAGTAACCAGAAAGCTATATAGTTTCAAGGCCACATTAACAAGTCTGAGGCATACCAGATTATCCAGCAGTGTCCACCATTTTATAAATTCTCCTTCATGCTAATTTAATGAAATTATCATCTTTCCATACATGACCCTGATCCATGATGCCAACACAGACAACATGCAGTCAAAATGACTACCTCTCATTGGTGTTAAGCTATATCTCTAAAGGAACTTTCCTACAGTTTACATACGCCTGTCAAACCCTCATGGTCAAACAGCTCCAGAAATCCAAAGATCAATCTCTGAGATTTCCCTAAGACTCCATAGTGCCTCGACCCTGAACTTTGGCACAAAGTGGTAAGGATGCAAGTAATATAGGCACACAGGAGATTTCAAGGAAGTGCTTACCTACAGCCAGCTCACCACTGAGCAAATGGGCCTCTGAAGTTTTGTTCTTCGGGCACATTTCACCATCATCAGCCGTGCTAATCATGCTTTAGACTTTTAACTACTGTGTTCCCATATAAAGTGCATAATCCAGTTTGAGAATGAAGGAACCCACACACTGTTCATCAAAAGAAAGTCTGATGTGTTGAACACATAGTTCCTTTACATTAATACAAGCAGGAAGCAAGCATTTTGTATGTTATAAAGAGATTATGTTCTGGAACTTAGAAGGTAATTACAGCAATTATAATGGACTTTAATGTAGTCAAAAGACCTGATAAGTGTCATCACTACAGCTACAGCCCTTTGTTTACAGCCTGAAAATGACGACTACAGACAGAGATGGGAGACTTCAGTGTCAAATGGAATTACTTTGGATTTATCAGGGAGTAAAAGAACTCAGAATATGGTCCCACTGAACATCACTGGGAAAAAACTCCAGGGAAAACAACAGAAAAGCATAATTCAACAATACAATACATTCACATCAAATCAGACGCTGGCTCTTGTAAAGAAAGACTAATGAATCATCAAATCAATTATTTTTTTCTTATGCAAATATATATAAGTATATATATTTGGCTAAAATTATGCCATTTTAATATATGCCCATCTCCACTGAGAGGGAGATGTATGGGAAGATATTTTTCAGAAGAATTTTGTTCCACAATGCAGTATACAAAAGCTCAAAAGCAACTTAAGAAACCATATAATTGGAGCACACTAACAACAAAAATACACTTCTTCATTGGGTTTGACTTACCTTAAGTTTTAAATCAAACTAAAGCAATCAAATTTTTAGAGTCTGATCAGCTGAGAAATAAGGATATTAAATATGATTAAATGTGATTGCATTTGAGTGTAAGGACTGTTCTTCCATTACTGCTTTGATTAAAAAAAGCAATCTGAGCTGTGAGGTAGAAAAGTTTAATGCAGCAGGAAAAAAGAAAAAGAGCTTGAAGTTTCTTTTCTTTCTTTTTTTAATATATATTATTTCTTGTATGAGAAAATAGCATTATTTCAAGAATGCACTTTTGCAAAACTGAAAGCACATTGCCAAAGTTTCTGTAATTTAATATTCCTTCATGCTTTTTAATTATAGGAAATATGAAGATGAAAAAACAGAAGAATAAAAAGTTGTTCTTATGGGACGTCTGGGAACAAGAATAAGAGATACATTTTCAAATGAAAAGTGGACTGGAAACCTTAGTTCTTAAGCTGGAATTTAATTGGTGCAATATTGGAGTATAAAGAGTAATAAAGTTTTTGTCCTCAGGTTATGAGAAGAAAATTACCCATAACATTTTTTTGGATTATAATATCTTAGCTGCTTCATCAGTCTCTTTTTTCTGGTATTATCATCATCACTACTCTGATCATTTTCTGCATTTCATACCTTCACCTCCAAGCATTTTGAATGGTGCTGAGAACCCCAGTGAACTTTTCAGATGTGAGGCGGAGATCAGCCACTGATCAAAATGCACTCAAACTGCAGAGTCTTCCAAGCTGTTTTCAGAAAGGCAAAATGTGTCTCTCCTTAGAGATGAGATAAATGGCAAAAACAGCACAGATCACTCGCTCTCACCTCCTAATTGAAAAGTTGGCTGCTGATCAAGAGCTGGCACTGACCAGCTCAAGCCATCAGGATGCCAATATATGCTTTGACCTTATTCCTCCACCTCGGAAAAGATCAATCACAAATTAATGTTATATTAGTGAAAGCAAGGACTTTTATCGAAGAGGGAAATCTATAAAAATAGCATCCGATGAAATGATAAAAAACATGCTAGAGAGAAAACTAGCCTAGACTGTTAGTGGCACAGTCTGCTTACTCAGTACAAGATAATCTGAAATTTTCATCATATCTAAAACACGGTATCACAAAGCACTGCTATACAAAAGGTTCATTGTGGTTTGTTTCTGCAGCAGAAGTTGCAATATGTTTTTTGGTAAAGACATTTATTCAATGTAAGTTTTAACAGCACAGTAACACCATGTATTGTCATTCCTCCAAACCATCAAATGCAAGAAAAAATTCTTAAAATATTCTAGTTTTATGATAAAATGGCATATTAGAATGACTCTGAATCTTCTTTTTCTAAACATGTTTGAGTAGGTAAAAGCTCTGGGATCCATACAAATGAATCATCAGTCTCTGCATCTTATTCCTTGCTCTTCTCTCATTTTAAAAATATTAAACACACACTTCTGAACACAGTAATGTAACAGTACAATTTGACTCCTAGACATGGACCTGAGGTGGGTGTGCATGCCTGAATAGGCACTGTCTGTCTATTGATCCTCCCCAATGCACATGGAGTGCCTGCCTGCATCTGTACACCAGGCCTACAAGCCTTCAAGACTCAGGGGAGTGACACAAAGAAAATATATTGGTGTAGTCCAAGGACTAATTTTCAGGCTTGGGAAAAGGAGCTCAAAAGTGTTTATATAGTTAAGAACAGGGTTTACATACATGAAAAGCCTTAGGGCCAGACTTCCATGCTAAATGTTTGTGGCTCAGGTAAACAACTCGTAGAAAGGATGTAGTCTCTCTAAGCTTGACAGTCTTCTTTTCCTTTGGTAAGAGACACAAGGTAAACCAAAGACATCCCTTCTCCACTCATTCACACACGTGCATAATCCAGGTTTCTGCCTTAAACAAAAATACATCTAGGGAGAAAGGATGAACAAAAAGAAATGTGCCAAAAAGAAATGTTGCAAACAGCATTTTACAGGCTAGTATACTAAGGGCACTGCCTGACAAGCTCTGGTAATACATGCCAAGAGCCAAAGAAGTTATGATTCCCAACTGCCTACTGTCCTCACCAGGTGTGGTGGTTTTACAGTGCTAGGCAGCTGAACACCACAACCGCTCTCTCACTCCCCCTCCTCAGATGAGGAGGGGAAGAAGTAAAGGAAAGAACAACTCACGGGTTGAGATAAGGATAATTTAATTAAAGAGAAAAAAAAAATATTATTAAGGAATTATTAATTAAACAAATCAACTAAAGGGAAAAAAGGGAAAGGGGAAGAGGGAGGGGGAAAGGGAATAACAAAACAAAACAAGTAAAGGTTATGTGAAAGTGCAGAGGGAAGAAATTACTCTCTACTTCCCACAAATGAGCAATGCTTGACCACGTCCTTGAAGCAGGGCCTCAACACACGTAGCCGGTGTTCAGGAGGAGGACAGACGTTCTCACAACGAGAGCCCACCCCTCCCCTCTTCTTCCTTTTTCCACCTTCTATTGCTGAGTGTGACATCATATGGTATGGAATATCCCTTTGGTTGGTTTAGGTCTGCTGCCCTGGTGGTGTTTCTTTCTCATTTTTTTTGCCCACCCCCTAAGAGGGTTAGAGAGAGTCCTGATGCTGTGCCAGCACTTCTCAGCAGCAGACACAGCACTGGTGTGATATCACTGCTGTTCTAGCTACAAGTGCAGAGCGCAGCACTGTATGGGCTGCTGCGGGGAAAGGTAACATCCCAGCCAGACCCAGTACACCAGGTAAAGCATCTATTCTTCATCTATTCTCACTGTTTCATGGAGCCTCACAAACTGCTTTAGATGAGTACACCAGACCAGGAGCTATGGTGGTTGTGGAGTAGGTACACTGCCCATTCCGTTGGTCTGATACAGCTCTGGGGACATCGTCAGGCCCCCAGCAGATACCATCAGAGCTCAATGGTACATCAAGGCACAGAAATAAGTCACTGAAGAAATACCTGAAGTGCTCAACAGGGGCAAAGAGCACCTAGACAAACTCTGGCAGAACTAAGAACAGATGCTCGGTTTTCTAATTGCAAATCAAGGATCCTATCAGAAATCCTCACCTTTCAGTACACGAATGGGAAGAATAATGATGTATGGTGACATCCCCAAAGATTCAGCTAAAATTCCTCAAGACCAGACAGAGTTTAGGAGACAACAAGCAGTATACACAGTTTTAATGCTTAGAGTTAAGCCTAAATTCCTCCAAAATGAAGAAAGAAACCCCAATCAAGCAGCTCCCCTGGAAAACCAAACAAAACAAAAATGAAAATGAAAACAAGGCACTCCAGGACACAGAAACAGATGGAGCATGCCATCATTTACTTCAGTGGGAAAAAAAAAAAAAAAAAAAAAAAAAGAGTTCCTAATGGAGGCGCTGAAACAAGTTTAATTATAGAAGCATGAATGGCATCCCTATAATAAAACAAACTAAAAAGTCAACAGAACGTCCTTGCCCTTTATTAAAAGCTGAGTGCATTTGTTCTCTGATATAATGCTATGAAAGCTTACCTCCCTGTTACTAGTTCCTTTCACACTATCCTGGGTTATACAAAAATGCAAAGCTCAGAGGCACAGTGCTCTCATAAAACTGAAGAGCATTTATTTCTCATATTTAAGCCTTGGTTTGCCAGGACACCCTCAAAAGATAAACAATCTTGTTTTCATAAGGGCCTTGGTACAACAGGAATTATATTCATTCCAAATTTCAGTGCCATCATGCTAACATTTCCTATGAAGCAGAAAGTACTTCCCCACACATCAGTCTGAAAATGTGAGAGACATCCTGGCTTAATGCTACTTTAGGAGATCAGAATTCATCTTTCAGTGAGTGTATCACTCTCTCAGTAGTATAACAGAATAAAATCATATCACCATTCTCTGCCTAGGGAAATAAAAAAGGCATCTCTTTTTTCAGTAAGCAGGTTAAATTCTGAGTGAATTTTACTATTTAGCAAGAGCACAATGCAAAATCTGTTGAAATCAGTGAGATCCTTTCTACAGATTTCAGAAAGCTTTCAAACACGCCCTGTGGTATGAAGATGTCTGTGAAGCATTGTCCTGAGTTTGTTATCAAACACTGAAACACTTCATATGGAAAGTTGCCAAAGAGTTTTTAAATTCCAATTTTCTAACAATTCCCAATCTCTGAAGCTACAGAAGTCTGGAAAACTTAAGGAAAAATATCATTGAAATGCCTCTTTTTTATACTTTTTTTTTTTTTGAGAAAAAATAATTTTGAACTATCTTATCAGAATAGATGATGAATGTATAAGTTCTTTCCACTCTTGTTCCTACCCTCCAGTGAAGCAGGTATACACCACAGATGTAGAGAAGACACTGGGTCTTAGCCTCCAACCAGGGAAGCCACAAGCTGTATGAATCACTGTAGTTGTGTGATTTTCCAGTTCCTGCAACATTTGCAGTTCTGCCCCAGCAACAGACTTTGCAGAGCAAAGTCTGCCAGGAAGCCTATGGAGTTTATAAACCTCTGGATGGTTGTGATGGACTTAGCATTGCTCCAAATCTCTCCATAATTTACTCAACAAATTGGATAGATCTGATCCAGGACAGAACAGAAAAACAAGACATATGCTAGTATTTATAGCCGCAACCAAATCTCTTTTCATTGTATTATCTATTTTCCCCATTTTTTCTTTACTATAAGCATAAACATGTCTGTTTCAAGCCAAGTGTTTGAGAAATATCTCATCCAAAGCCCTTGCCAGACTTTAAAGTACCACCTCCATCAAGAAGTACAGTCACTAAACATTCATTTGTGGAGTACTGCTTACAGAATTAAGTTTAAGAATTAAGTTTAAGAATTAAGTTTAAGAATTAAGTTTAAGAATTAAGTACTGTTATGGAATTAAGTGCTGCTCAGGACCAGAGCTCCTTTGCACTGTTGGTTCTCTGCCCAAGAGCACAACGCCTTACCTTCCGATGCTCACTAAGAAAATGCTGACCTGCAGCAAAGCAAAGCAGATATTTGGGGCTAAAAGGAGAGTTAGAAATTGACTGGTGGCAAACAGTAAGCTGAGTTGCCCTCATAGAAGCACAGGTGCCACTAACAGCAGCTCCTAGAAGAGCCGTGGCTCCATTCAGTGACCCTATCCCTGTGCTGATAACCTTTTTGAGGGGACAGACGTGGTCCCCAGCTCGTTCCTGGTACCTTACTGCCTAAAGCTTTGTGACCTTTCGTTCACCTTCAGGATCCCTCCCATGGGCCAAAAATAATATGACCCTTAGCAGAACTATTTCTTCCTGATTAAGGCTGCAACACAAATGGACCAAAGCCAGGAAGTTTAAAATTAAACTGACACTTTGTCCTTTAATTCCAGCTGTCAAGGAGAAGAAGAAGAAAAAAGTAAATCAGCTTCACAGAACAAGTTCTCCAGCCTTAAGTTTTAATGAAGTTTCTATGTCCTGTTTTTTTATGGTTTATGTCCCAAGCCTATCATTATTAAGGGGGCTGAATTCCTTTTTTTTTTTTTTTTTTTCAACTCCTTTGCTTTTTAAAGTGAAAAAAGAGAGTCAAAAGTCTTTAATGGAAAGTTCTCCAATGCATATTAATTATCTAAGAGACCAGAATGACTGCTTTGGTTAGATACATATTTATAAAACTTTTTTAAATGTACAATATTTACTAAAAGACTAAAACTGTTCTAAAGATATCCACTTCTGTCTGAGCAGGTAAATATGCCTCTACAAATTTTAATTAAGTCATGTTATTTCAGTGATGGTGAAGAACAGCTCTTCTGATAGGAGACCACAGTCTCGCCTTTGCCTCTCTTGCTCACAGAATTCACCCACAGATATCAGGAATTTGTCACTTTATGTAAAATGTACACATCCCAAGAGTCACTAAAAATGTTCCACACATAGAGCCCCTAATCTGTAAAGATTTAGGAGGAAAGCTCCTTTTCTCATCTGTCACAACATATCTGTACCTTTAGCTTTAATTCTTTGACTCAGCACTGCAACTCCTACTGGTTTCAGTTCTTAGACTAATTTGCAATTTATAATCATATGCTTTCTACTCCCCAGGTTCTTCTCTGTGTAGGGGGCTGCTCAGGGGACACACGCACACACACACATCGACTCCAGCTAGTTATGTTGGAGGTGGAAGATGCTTGCAATCCACGACTCAAACTGATCGTTACGTCCCTGTCCTTTCTTTTTCTTCTACTCCCTCAGTTTTCTGGGGTTCAAAGTTTGGATCCAAAACATTCAGGTTATATCTATTGCACATCTAAAGATTTACTTGTGAAGTTCAAAATCATAGGCTTTGCTTCTGATTGACCAAGAGTTATTTAATCCACGTGCTTTCCATGATACCAGATAAAACCAGATGACACAAGCATGGCACTGAGCAATAAAAAAAAATCTTGCCACTTTGGAGAAATAATTTAGGTTTTTCTTTGCAAAGTTTGTTATGCAAATTCTACATAAAAACTCTTCTGGGTTTATTTCCACATTGAAACTCCAAACTACTAGAGGTTTTTGCATAACTTCAGATTTTGTTGTGAAGAGCTTACACAGCTCTAATCTGCACATGAAACATACTGACGTCAATGGCTGTTTTGTGCAAGGATCAAGGGCACACTGTGCAGTCAAGATCTCCCCTTCAGATAACCCAAAAGCAGGGTTTTGACCTTACAACTCAGCAGAGAAAGTAAGATGACAGGTGAGATATAGGTGGCCTAAAAATATTCACCTTCAGACCACAAACGTTTGAAATATAGAATTAAAAAAAAAAAAAAAAAAAAAAAAACTAACAACACCTTACACAGGGTTTATATTCATTTTATTTCCTTGTGCTATCATGCAAATTTTAATTTCCTACTAAAACCTGTTAAAGATATAAACTAGGTGAATTTAAAACAGGCTACCAACCTAGTTTCCATCTTATGCTAGTGATCTAAGACTCAGGGTAGAAAGTACTCAGTTCCACCTGACAGAACATACGGCCTTTGTCCCAGGGAATTTGCAAGACGTAGTAAAGAAATGCACTGTCTTCTCTGCCGTTAGAAAATGGAGACCTGCTGATGAGTTAATTTTAAACTGTCAGCCCCAGCCAAAATCCAGGATTCAATCACATCCTTGGTGAAGGCAGGGATGAGGACACAGGCTTGGTGATTGCTCACAGATAGTCTCTACAATAAACTACATGTTGAAAAGGAGAAGGGATCAAGGTGGACACAGACTCTGGAAGAAGTTATCTGAAAATGAACTTTGCTGCAGATTCTCCCTCCAATTAACTGAGCCCATGATGATCTTGTAGAAAGCAGAACTGCTTCAGGGTTTTACACACCAAACATATTGAGAGATTATTTTGATATAACTCTTATTTTAGGAAAAATATAGTTGGGAATATGTGAATGGTCCAAGAGACCAGAAAATCACAAACATACTGTGCTTTCAAGGAAAGAACAAAAAACCTGCTGTGATTACGCATTAATTATGAATTGGGCCTGCTTGTGGAGAAATTTTATAACCTGGTCACTGTGCTGTTATTACAGCCTTTCTATTGTTATTGAGGGTATTCTTCCCAAGTACAATTTTGAGGAGATAATAGCAAAGAAAAAAAAAAAAAAAAAAAAAAAGCAATAATAAAAAAAATAAATTAAAAAAAAAAAAAAAAAAAAAAAAAACAGTGAAAGGGAAAGAACTTTCTCACTTCCAAAAAAAGTATGGGGAATTTAACATGTTTAACAACAAGTATTTCCATCTAATATTTTGTGGTGTCATGATTTCTTGACCAAAATCATATGGCAACGTGAACCAGATGCTTACTGTGTATTATTTTACTGTGTATTATACAATCTCATATGCAAACCAGAATCTGATCAGTCTTACTGGTTGCTTACCCTTTATTATAAAGGGTAACAAAGAGAAACAAGTTTAACATATGTAGCTCTTGTTCATGTAGTTCTATCAGAATCACCCTTTTGTTCCTTTCTAAACTAGTCTTTAGTTTTCAGTTTTGTGTAATGTAAATTATTTTTTTTTTTTGAAATTACTACTTTTTCTTTGTTTGTTGGGAGAAAGAGTGCCACACACATCAAAACTTTTGGTTTGCTTTGTTGCATACTATTATTGCACAGGGTATGGAAGGTCATATAGAACTGTCCACAAGAATGTAATCAAATCTAAAACCAGCATGGTGAATAGAAGATATTGTATTACCATGTCTAAGTACAAAGGAACAAAGTTAAGGTTCTTTATTGAGCCTGAATTATTATTATTATTATTATTATTATTATTGATTCTCAGGTGTTAAACAGTAATATTCCCCTAATGATTTTTTTTTTTTTTTTCATAATTCAAAAGTTTTTAGCAGCATCTTACTGAACATTTTTAGGGTTGGTAAGATGAGCACAGGCACCAAAATGAAGCCAGTATGTTAGGAGCATCAGAGTGATGCTGTTTCTGTAAATCTTACATGATGCAAACCTATCTCTGCCAGATCACTTTACTTAATTTTCTGCAATGAGTAAAACAAGGGCTCAGCACAGTAAGCCATCTTCCCTAACCCATTTGTCAGGTTAGAAAATATTAATTTCACAGCGAAGTTAGCCTAGCCTTTCTCCCTCCCTCCACGTGCACACACGCACACAGAGCATGCCTCTCCTTAAGTTTTACAAGCTTAGCAAAAAGCCCTACACAAACTGTACAGAACCGTGTGTCCAAAGCATGCAATTTCTAAAGGGTCATGGTTCAGTCAACTGAAAACTGACATTTTCACCTGCAGAAATGCACTTTGCCAGTTGTGGTTATTTCTGTAGCCTGAGCCAGCTTTCCACGCTTAACCGCTTTGCTTAGAAGGCTATTCATATACAAAATGGTCACAAGGATTTTTGTTTCAATAAGCAGAATTCTATTTCTCTCCCTACTTTCCTCAGAGTAGCTCAGATTTTACCTCTGACTCCCTCTGCAACAGTTTTTTTTTTTATTTTTTGGTTTTTTTTTTTTTTTGATGTTGTTTTTAAACCATCTTAGTACAGAAAAAATTTGGCCCAAGAGGTGCCATTTCAGAAACTTATGTATGACTAAAAAGGAACAGGGACTAAAAACAGAAGAACAGTGTTGGTATTTTGTTATCTGTGACTTGACCTGACTTGACAGATTTATATTTTAATGTGAATTTCCTCCCACCAGGGAGATTGTTATGCCCCATAAATCCAATATTCACAGAACTCCAGTATCAACTAGGACTGTGGGATGAAAAATACTAGTGACAAATACAGTTTGCCTAGGGTATCCAAAAGAGAAACTGAAATCTTTGTGTTGGAAGGAACCCAGCCATCCTCTCCACAAAAGCAAACAACTGTCTCTCTCCCCACCACAAACTCCCAGCAGCATCTGAAGCTAAAGCACGTTTACAATTGACAGGGTTAAGAAATCTGGAAGCCACAGGTATGGGTTGTTATCCACGCTTCTGTGGTTAGCAGGCTATTACACCTCTGCAATAGCTTAAGACTGCCAGAATCGAATGCACTTGGGTTCTCCACTTCCTTGAATATTCGAGCTTCAGTCTCTCTCTCAAGAGTGAGGTATAAAGAGATTACTAGCAGCAGCACCTCATACCTTCTCCTATCCAACCTTGTAAATCTGAAGCTGCCCTTGGTTAAAAAGCACTGATGTTAAATACTAACACTGCTTCTCTCCTTGTGTCTTTCTCACTCTTTGCTTTTCTTTGCAGATTTCAAGGTGATGACAAAAGAGAGAACAGTCTTAGCATTTGTTAATACCCACTTGACCCACAAAAGAAATTCACTAGCATTCGCAGCTTCTAATTTAAAAACCATTAGACCGTTCCGCTTGGCGGACCAGATCTAAATATTCTTAAAGGGGTGGTTTAATTTAATCATTACCTTAACAAGCCCCCTTTTAAAATGATGATCCGCCAAATTCAGGGGATTTGTTTTGGAATCTGATCCAATAACTGGCTTTGTACAAAGAGAAGCATAGCCGCATCTGATTTGGTTCAGAACGGGGTGATAATCATGAAAATTACTTTGCATATTTAATCACTGTGAAAACATGAGTACAAACTACTTTCTAGAGATTACCTTAAAAAAAAAAAAAAAAAAAAAAAAAAAAAAACCTTCAGGCTTTGCAGCAAGCATGCCAAGTACTTTGATTTACAGAGAATTATTTGGATTTTATAGAAAGCTCAGTGTTTCAAAGACTTCAAGCTAGTCAGCCACTGGCAAAGAAAAATCTAAAATAGTAAAAGCAAAAAGTTTTATATTGGAATAAAAAATTACGTTGAGACCAATTGCCTTCTGCCCCTACCCCCACCCCCAAGCCTATGCCACTTAACAATCTAGATTTGAAGAAACATATTACATAAAACCAGAGGTTCTCAGATCCTGTCAAGGGAGCAGATGCTCTCCAGGTCTGGTCTCGCATGATACCTGATTGCCAGGGCTGGGTCAGAAGCCAGCAAGTTGGGGTAGCAAGAACTTCCACGCGTTGGAAATTGGAAAACTTGCTTTGGCACTGCTCTGGTACCAGCATGCAGGGCTTAGGGGAAAAAAAAATAAAAAATATGATCAACAAACAACACACGAGTGTCATCATCCTGTAGCTTCAGATTTTTACATAGATCTCATAGTTAAGGTTCAGCTACATGTGGAGCATTTGGAGAGAAACACCCAGAGAGATTAAGTCTCACCCAGATTAGATAGATAAATAACAGTACACAGGCTGGCAGTTAGCAAGGGGGACAAAAAGACTCATACATATACAGAACTTGCAAAAATTTCTCCAAGCTGAATCAAATGGATGCTGGGTGAGTATCCCATGGCACGTAAAACTAAATTTGCTGCTGACATAAGCAGGTGCAGCTCCACAGAACCTATCCACGCTGCCTCTGCTCAACACTTGAAGTGAATTAGGCCCTACCTTTATCGTCAGCTGTTCTTACATCCTTGCACTTGTGATACATCAATATTTAGCTAAATAAATAACCTAGCACCCGAGAGAAACACCATAGGCAGAATAGCTGAGGGATAGCAGTCAGAGGCATCTTAGATTATGAAGCAAGCTGCACCAAATGTTTGTAGGAAGCTTCTTAGAGGTGTTTACCTATCAGTAGCTGTTGCACACATACAAAACTCCTACAAAAGGGTGCCTCAAGTTTGCTGTACAAACTAGTGTAATATATACAGAAATATATATGTATCATACCGGCTGGTCTCCTATGGATGTACATTTCTATATATGTTACACACAAATGTATGTACATAAATATGTATATACCTGTATCTTTTGCATACTTTTCATATAGAGTACTTATTCCTTGAAGCATTATATGTTCCACAGCTTCAGAAGTCTAGAGGTTAATGAACAGGCTTTTTCTCACATATGCACAGAACAGATAATTTTCTTTACTGTTCACGATAAGTTGAAGGAGCATTTGAGTGACAGACCAATTTGTCAATCAACCACAAAGTGTTGAGGAAGCTTCCTCTGCATAATTTTACACACACAGATCAAATGTGACCTCTGATTGTACAGTGGGTATGGACACTCAAGGTTATGAAGTCCAAAGGAGTCACGCAAATCGGTTACCTCTTCTGAGTGCCTTGTCTTTCCAGGGTTATTTGTATGCTAAAATAATCACCAGATTTCAAGAGAAAGATGAAAAAACCCTTCTTTATTACTTTTAAGTATGTGCATGCATGTGGAGGGTGTATGTATAAATTTGTTGTGGAGCTTGAATGTCTGTGTTTTTATTTTATAGCCCGAATTATGTTTTAAGGTCTCAACACAGAGCCCCTGGTTCTGACATCTCACGCAGTTTTTCTTGAAAGCTATGTTTTAATAGCAGCTCCGTTCATTTAATGTTAGCCACTTCAGATGATTTCTTTGCTAAAACCTGAATTATGAAAATCGCTTGTCAATTACCCTGGGTAGCTGTGTAAAAGAATTATTGCACATTCACAGTGAAAAGAAAACTTTATTTTCACCACTTTCCAGTAAAAGCTAATTCAGAATAACTCCATTTAACAGTTATTTTATGCTGAAATACTGAATACCTCAGGGAGTCTTTTAGGGATTTTAAAGTCTCTTTATTTATAAATGATTCATGCTGCATTTTCAGAAAAACCTACAATTAGTGTGGGAAGCACAGAGACTCCTTTGGGAAAGGTAAAAAAAAAAAAAAAAAAAAAAATACATGCATTATATACGGCCTTTTTATCTATTGTTGTTTTGCAGTGGACTATAAAAAGAAAAGAACTGGAAAAAAATGGCTAGGAGATATTTTATCTAACCTTTTAAATATATGCCTCAGTTGACAGTATTTTGTGAAGTAGTTACCCTTATGATTTGTACAGCCCACAAAATTCTTTTAATACAGGTTTCATTTTGGCTTGTACTTTCCAACCCCGGTTATAAATGAGCAAGCTAGCTAAGAGGAGAAGCTTTCTGTGGTAACGCAGAAGGACAAATCTTTCCTTCCACCAGCTACTGGTGAGAGCGATGGTCACTAATGTTTCCATATTGTTGGCTGCCTGGAGTGGTGCTGTAACTTAGAGGTCTTTTAAATGTTTACACTGGCAGATACCAGCGATCGCACAGCCTCATTCGGCTTTATGGAGAGCTGTTCTGCTCCCTCACCCTAGACAGCAGATGTATATTGCATTAGTTGCCAGTATTGCAGGAGCTTATGCACCCACTCTCCCTGTCTTGCGGTGGGCAGGGAACAAGCAGGCAAAGGCAAGGAGCACTCGAGACCCCCAGCACTCCCCCTCACCCCAAAGATCCAGCAGCTTTGCCCTGATTGGAGCCACGGCACAGCTTGCAGACAGCCTGCTGTACCCATCCAGTTAAACCGTGCTCTGTGTGCTGATGTTAGACCAGAGCCACAGCCTCTGTAAAAAGCCAGCATTACATTAAGGGTTGTACTCTTGCATGTCTATATGCCTTAATAATATCATACTCAGGAGCATGTCAGAAAGCAGCAGGAGCTGAAGGCTGGACACTTTACCATTTATGTAGTGACATACCTTTCCTCAGAGAAAAACAAATAAATAAATAAATAAATAAAATACTACTGGCTTCAGAGAGACAACGGCAACTTACATTTTTTTTTTCCCCATCTCCATGCTGGCTTTGCACTGCTGTTGGCACAAATGACTAAACCTCAAATGCAAACAAAGTTTCTCAGAGGTCAGACAGGTCACCCACAGATGGCAGCAGCATTTATAGCGTGGCAATTGCCGTGAATGGGAACTGCAACCATCCAGACATGCTCAACTCGTACCCAGAGAGCCTTCCACGAGACACACAAAGAAGTGGCAAGAATGTGCAGCGATTACATCAGTTACCTTGTCTCATTGACCAATGTATAAATGATGTAGGGTATGTTTGGGGTTTATTTTTGGTTTTATAATTATTTAACTAAAAACGGAACATCTTATATTGATCAAATTAAACCAACTATGAGAGAACTGCTACAGTCTTATTGGCTTGCATCCATCTCAACACTTTCCCAGCCTGCCGCAGTAAGGATTGCTCTAAAGTAAGCAGAAATACTTAATTTGCAGTTAGATTATATTTTCCAGTAAACCTCTATGAATGACACAAATGAAGTTGCAGACTGCATTCCTAACAGGACCTGCTCTGGCACTGCCCCAGTTGCTTGGATACCACCAGGTGGAAGGCAAAAAGGAAGCACTCAAATAAATGGGAACTCCAGCAAGAGGGATATTGCTAGGTAGCGGATGAAGCAGAACACTGCCACCGAGATACTCGCTGTGTGTCAGTCCACTAGAAAGAAAAATGGGACTCTTAACCGTAACTATTGACTTCTTAACACACTGGTCTATATTTTTTAATTCTTCACATAATCTCACATGACTGTGCTATAAACTTCAAAATATGGAGCTTATTCAGTATCAGTTTCAATGTAGTATCAATTGAAAAGCTACCCACAATTTCTTGTACACTGGGTTGGCTAAACCATCAACCGAAGAAGAAAAACATGGGCCTTTCATTCTCTTCTGAGATGATAAAAACAGCCTAACTAAGAATTCAAGTGTCCTCCAAGTAATTGCTCTAATTATACCTTTCCAATTAAGAGTAAACTGTCTGCAGAACAGTCCAGAACTGGGCAAACTGGTGAGCTGCCTTACCAGGAAAGGGAAGAAAAAAGGAAAAAGAAGGAAAGGGAAAAGGAAGGAACAGATTTTGTTTTAAAACAGTCTCTAAAATGAACACAATCTAGGTAGGTTTTCCTTAAGACATCAAATGATGGTGTGTGATTTCCTGAAAGGTGTGGACCTGACCTAAGAAACAGCACAATTTCTGTAGCAGAAGGTTCGTTCCCTCCTCCATTTATTTTGTCATAGATCTGCTCCTAACCAAAGAGCAGAAATACATCAAAATTTGTTTGGTTTTCAAGCCATGTAGATTTCTGGATGTCCTTATGGGAAAACTTTTGGAAAATAAGGAGTAGAGATCCTGAAAGTAGTGACAGGTGAATTAGCAGAGTGAGATAAGGTGGAATCTTGAGGGAAGCTGCACTATTTCAGCATCCTGGTAAAGAATGAAGAGCCAAAATTTTTAGACTTGTTTCTCAAAACCAAATTAAACATTCATAATTTGGAGCAACATCCTACATATTGCCAAAGCAAATTAAGCATTATTTATATGAGAGTCAGCCATGATCACTACCTCAAGTGCAATTGCTCGGATGAGCTGTGGTTTTAGGTATCTCATGGCCCAATTATCTTATATTTGTATGGATCCCCAAAATCCCACTGCTTCTATTTAATGCTGGTTCACTGTGGGCATATCAGCAAAAACAGAATACTATACTAAGGGATGTAGAAGCAATGCTGAACTAATAACAAACTTTATGTTTATGTTCCTTCTAGGAATAATGCCATCACAACTTCCACAACTTTAAAAATTTAGGTGTAATTGTTTCATTCACTTTTTCTTTACTTTTTTTTTCCCCTAAAGGGAAAAGCAAGATATGTTTTCTGAGCCAGCAATGTAGCATAAGATGACAATGTAAAATATTCAATGAAAAAAGAACGTATGCAACAAACCTCAGAAATATGCAAAATGGAAGAAATAGTTCTGCTTTACAAATAGGAAGATGAGATCATTATGCAACAAATGTTGGCAATGGACTCAAGCAGGTGGAATACCTGAAACTGCTTTTAGTCCTAAAAAATAATAATTATAATTAATTTCAATTTCACAATGGTGTCTAAAAATGAAAAGATTTAATTTCTCATTGTTTCCCTACCTTACTTTTTTGCTATCTGTTAGAATAATGCTTCAGCAATCAAATTGCAAACCTTATACTGACAATGATCTACTCCTCTTTCAAGCTGTAAACTGGTATTAAATCACAACATTTCAGCTTCTGAATAAGCATCATTGATAGAGAACCAATCCCAATTAAATTGATTAATATAATCCTGAAGTTTGATGCTGAGCAAATTCAAGAAGCCACCTGGGATCAGCTGGACAAGGTGGGAAATGCTCAGGATCAAGTTGGCCAGGGCCAGTTAAAATTGCAGGTCAGCCATTCCTCCATCAGGAGATCCAGCCCCTCAGGAACTGGAGCAGGAAGTTTTATTTTATAAAATAAAAAAATAAAAACAAAAAATAAAAAATAAAAAGCCCTTGCTGCAGAAGTAGTCTTCCAAGGAAGTTCATTTCAGAGGCCTTCAAGCTAACTTCAAAGTTTCCATAGATTTCAGGCCAGAGGATTAATGCCCAAATCTAGCAAAGCATATGACTAACTTTAAGCCTGTATGTAATCTCAGTTAAGTCAATTAGGCTGCCTGCATGCTCAAAGGTAAGCAGATCCTGAAGTATTTTGCTGGTCTGGTGTGATTATCCCTCCTGACATGTAGATACAGCAACTGCTAACCAAGGTATTGTGGAAACCTGGCTTCTGCCTTCAACTCAGTAGTGCATCTTTCTGGGGTACCTAATGCACATCATCTACAAGCCCCTGAACCCTCTGAGGGGCTGAATAAAGATTAAATAAGGAATGAATAAAGGGATGTTCCTTTCTGACTTTGTGCATTGTCATACAGATGTAAGATGTGCAGCTGGATTCTTTGACAGGTGAGCAATACCCTGTAAAAAGCAAGATGAAATAAACTTTCAGTTATGACTTTTTTTTTCTGTGCAGAGCTATTTTTGGGGTAACCCATGTTACATTAACATTGTTCCTGTATGTGGTATGACCTTATTAACATGTAACTCATTAAGCTGCTTAATCTAGGTGTAAGTGTATCACCAGTCAAGTTGCAAGAGTATTTCAGCCAGTTTGAGAGCATTGGTAACCTAAAAATAGTTTATTATATCCTGAATGTCACAACCAAACTATTTCAAAATCCCCAGGAACATTTCTGTGGGCAGGCTATGATCTGCTGAAACTATATTCAGCACTCTAAAGGCCTTCTGTTGAGTTTCTCTATCATCTCCAGCTACTAGTATATTACCAGAAATCCCAGCGAAGCTGTCCACACTTGCGTCTGCCTGACCTAGAACAGCTTCTTTGTTGGCCTGAAGGATGAACATGATGTGCAGTGGAAATGCCATTTCTCTGCACTATATTGCAGGCAGTGGAAGACCCCACCTGAAAACTGTGCAACATCTCCAGAGTAAATCATGTAAATCTGTCATGTAAATATGTATTTATGGGGTTTTCAGAGCTGGGATCGCTGCTGTACAGACAGCTCACTATCATCTGAATATATATTTAAAGACTTTAAAAAACAGAGCATTGACCTGAGCTGTTACACTATATCTCATTATCGCTATGGCTTCTGTGCATTTTCCCTTTCCCTTGGCTCAAGCATAACCACACCAAGCCTTACGAATGATGCAGGTTTATAAACAGGACGAGGTTCCTTCCTGATGCAGAAGGACCTTTGCTTAGGAGAAAAGACTACTGCATCTCCCGGAAAATACCTTTTGCTTTTGACTGGCATTGTTTGCCTGCTGCAGAAAAACAAACAAACAAACAAAACTCCCTTAGCACCCATGCACAGCAGCCAGACCTGGCTGGCCATCAAGGGCTGACAAAGCGCTGTTTTAACTCTGAGTTAGTCACCTCGCTGCAAGTCCAGCAGCGAAACACACATGCTTTTCTCTTCCAACCTACTTCTGCTACTACTAACAGCAAACAGACAGAAAGGTATCTTGTTGCTGCACCGTTTTCCTTCCACCAGTTATAAAAGACAACAAGTTACAAGGATTTCCCCACCTTCACTAGATTTTAACAGGCATTTGGACTTCTTAGTGAGGTTCTTTACCATCCTGTGGAAACCCCTTTGCTTTTGTGTTAGCGAGCAGACTACATCGTTGTAGCCAAGTTCATGTGCTCTAGTCTGGTTTTTGAAATGGAGAGAACAAAATTCCTCTTCCCTTAATAAGGGAAAACATTAAAGCAGTAGTACTACACCCTGGCAACAGTGTCCATCACAGAGCAGGATGGTATATTCAATCCTACTTCCCGATTTTATCTTGTTTTCAAATATAGACCCCATTCTTAGAGTTGAGTTCATCCTGAGATATCTGCTTTAATGCACTATGTGCTGGTATTTATCTGCAGAATTATCTGCTTTTTGCAACTACCCCAACCTGATAATTAATAACCTGAATTCACAATAGGAGTTCTCTAGCTGAAATCACAGCTTGAAATAGATAAGCAAACAGTAATTTTTTTTATTTTTAATAAACAGCATGCAGCAATTCTCCGGTCATATTCTATCATAGGTTGTGACATAATGAAACATGACATGATGTAACCGTTAAGATGACCCAGCACAGCATAACCAAACACAAAATGATTCATTCTGACTAAGCATGTCAGATATTTCTATTATTATTATTCTTAAGTCACACACTCCATCTTACTGCTAACTGGTTAATTCTATGTAGGTACCAGGTATATACAAACGATGTCTTTGCAGTATCAGTAGCCACACCACATACAGTTAAGCAAGAACATAACTGTCATGTTCAGGTGATGCTAAGGCTGTTTCTAAACTAAGGCCCCGCTTCTGTGTTGGGAACTATTCAGGCAACTCTCTGCAGAATAGAAAATCCAATGTTAAAAGATTTTAGGTTCAATCAGGTTTGTGTTTTCCTGCGAACACACTATTAGGATAAGCTAGAGCTGTGCAGCAATTGCATCTTGATTTAAAAAATAAATAAAAAATAAAAACATATTAAGACAGCATGAAGCACAGAAAGGTAAGGATATGAATATTTTGTATGTCTGTCATGGCCTAACATACTGAAGCTCTTTTGGTATCAGTATAATGCATCAGTTCCATACTCTGATGATTGTAAAGGTCAGTTATCCTGTATAACAGAACACAACATGAGCATTGTCCAATTTACTGCAAAAGCTGATATTATACATCTACCTACATTACCTTCCACACCCTGTCATGACTAATGGGGGAAATAAGTAGGTACAGGCATGCTCCTGGAAATATTAACACTGAGGCACAGTAGCAAGGGTTAAGGACAGAGAGTCAGGTTTAAGTTCCCCTCATTACCTTTCAGAAAACTATCATTTAATATTCAGGTAATTGTAACACAAGGATATGAGTCATGCCCTTGTGTTACAATTACCTTTAACATTAAATAATAGTTTTTGTAATGGTAATTTCCTTTGGGGATGTTTCATTCTAAATGAGGCAGTTCTGACTGATGTCTGTCTTTGCAGATATCTCTATCAGCCACTTAAAGCTCTCCTACAAGTACATGTCCATAATCTATAGGAATTCCAGACCATGAATGTAGCCCAATTGAAGTCATTGTCCTTTCTAATCTATTAACAGTTTGACTATTTGACTATTGCCATAACTATTATTTCCCTTTTGAAATCCACACAGAAGCATACATCTCTTGCTCTGCTGTGCTAAAACTCCATCCGCATCCCCTGCTGCCTGGTTACATTAAAACCCATGACAGAGTTGCACTGTGAGGTAGGCAGCAGAGGAAGTATAGAGTATAACTTTTTTGATGTTTTAGTGCCTGAGTCAATTCTAGGAGTTGGACAAAAGTATTGAAAAGAACTTTAATTTGACTTTTAGAAAGTATTTCCTATGTAGAACCATGTTGGTGTGAACTCAGAAATCACGGGATTTGCACTAAATACAGTACAAGCTGGTGCTTGTACTATAAGCAGGATTTCTCTAAATTATCACAACCATGCAAATATGTGTATTACATAATGAAGTCATTTTCAGGAAAGCATCACTTAAAAGGGAAAAGGACAGGCACTAAAAGAAACAAGATCCTATTATTGATCAATTATGAGAAGTATTGTCAATAAGGTTTCAATATCCCCTTTGAGGCTGTATAAATACTATGAACATCTTTTCATTTGAATGAAGACTTCTGGGATCAAACCGGTAGGATGAACGCATAAAGCTCTTTGGGAACACCATGGTTGCTAGGCTCCATAGAAGGTATGAAGAGCATCAAACTCTGCTGATGTATGGGAGCTCTTTTGCCAGTGGCATGGAACAACACTTGAGTAATGCAGTAACATCCTGAGGAAGAATTTGTACCATATTGCCCATGGCAATTTTGCAACAGAGCAAGAGAGGGCTACTGCCAAGACTAGGCTGGAGTCTGGCTGGTTCTACAAACCACCCATTGTTACCCCAAAATGATACCAAATGGGCAGAAATGTAGGGACTGCTGTCACCCTTGCTGTCATCCTTCTTGGTCCTCACAACACTATCAAATAACTATTGCAGGAAGGGACAATTCTGAACTCCCGGGGAATGTCCAGGCCAGCTCAGACAGTTCTGATGGGGGACTAAAACCTCATGCAAAGTGCCTGTAAAATTCCTGAAAACATCTCAACTTCTGCAGATTTCCTATTCTGATTAGTATCTGGGACTGAATGTCAAGCTTTCACCAGCAGAAGATATATATAGCAGGTATAAATTCTGTAGAAATTGGGTCTCATAAAGGAAATTCCATTTGAAATGACCATAACTTTAGTGTAGAAGCAGTTTAAAGAGCTCTGCATTTTTATCTCCAATATTGTTTGCCCTTGTCAATGACTGCTCAGCCACAGAGTTACTTTTCTTGTCTCTCTCTCAGAAGTTTGGAGCATAGCTAAGGGCTAGGTGAGATGATCTTCTCCATGCGGGTATTGCTTATACACCCCCTATGATTCTACAGAAAGCAAGGAAGCTCTCTGCAGCCTGTCTACTACATTTGACTAACACAGGTAATGAAATGTTGGTGCCTCAGATCATTAGTCAGGTAATTATGATTTTTGTTTGTTTGGGTTTAATTAAAATTAGTCTCAGAAAGCATCCATTACAAGAAGAGGTCCTCACTGAACAACCAACACACAACAGTCCTCGGCTAGTAAATAAAGAACATCTGTTTTTATCCCCAGCTTAAGTAACTAACTAAATACCAGCAAAAAGCTCTCTAACCATTTCACATGCCTACAGATTCCAAATGACAAGTGAAAGGAGGGCAGCACCTCTCTCTCATTTAACCTAAATCACCTACATAGGGGAAAAGAAGGGATCAAAACTCTGTTCTGTGATTCATACCTACCCAGTGCTGTGCCTAGACACACCACAAAGCCACTCATCGGTATTTTAGAATGGTTTGGGTTGGAAGGGACCTTAAAGACCACCCAGTTCCAACCCCCTGCCATGGGCGGGGACACCTCCCACCAGACCAGGTTGCTCAAAGCCCCATCCAGCCTGACTTTGAATGCCTCCAGGGATGGGGCAAGATTTTAGTAGTAATGTCTTTGCCTACTTAAAAGCAAATCCTCTGGACAGTTACGCACAGGTCCACTGAACGCAGCAGTTTTGTACCCACTTAGACCCGGCCCACATTTTTTTTTTAGATGCAAAGCACTCCATTTAGACAAATTTGTTTTCCTCAAGTGCCATCCTGTATATATTTGTGGCAGAGAAACGGCAAGACAGCAAACTCATTCATCTTTAATCTGATGAATGCTTCACCACATGCTAGGATGTGTGTTTCAAGGTATATTGTCTGAGAGATCAGTTCTCAGAATTCATGGCATGGGGGTTTACAAAAAGACAGATGTAGAAATGCTTACATGTTGTGACTGAAAGCTGATTGGCCAAGTACACGGAATTATACAACTCTAAAATTGATACTAGCATGGGCTTAATGATGCAAATTTCCATACATCAGTTTTAGAATCCTCACCAATTTCCAGGAAACAATGTAACATAGCAAAATTAGGGGAAAACAAAGGGTTTCTCAGTTTATTAGGTGCATGATCCAAATCCTGTGAAATTCAGAGGCAATCTTTGCATAGAGAATAATGGACTTTGGAGTGGGCTCTGTGCTATAGAGTTATTCCTGGCTGTAGAAGCAAAAATGCCCCCAGCCACAAAGCTGCAAACATGTATTTTATATGCAAAAATGCAATTCCTTGGTGAGAACTCTATACATTATGCTTATAGGTAAAAGTTAAATAATGCATCTACCTGTTACTATTGTTTTTCTTATTAAGCAGAAGGGGATAAAATCAATATTTAAGTTAAAAAAAAAAAAAAAAAAAAGAATTTTTGGAGAAAAGGGAGAGGGTG
>NW_023303985.1:0-75903 GCF_011077185.1 Oxyura jamaicensis
TTTAGCACTGCAAATGCCCTTGCTCAGATTTTTTTTTTTTTTTTTTTTAATGTGCTATTTTGGATGCCATCTCTCTTCTCTTTTCTTCCTCAAAAATTGTTCAGCTTCTAAAAGGTTTTGGAAGCAGAGGTTCTGCCAATTTGTGCTTTCTGAGCTTATCAAGAGATAGCACATCATTATTATTTTTTTTTTCCATTTGTGGGTTACATTCCTTGTCTGCTCTGACCACATCACTCATCCCCCTTTCAATCCTTTATGGTTTCACAACAGCAAGTTCATGCTTCTTGTCCTCAGCTTCAAGGCTCTTCAAAACGCCACCCTTCTTTATTTGTCTGTTCTTGTCTCTAATTGCATTTCTCCTTTTCACACACACACATACACATGCATACACACTTTTTTCTAATCCACCAATAACAATCTTCTCTGCTGTTTGTCAGCTTCTCACACGCATCTCCACCCTGCCCCTCACACATGGAGTGCTCTCCCTGAACTGAGCTGTCAGGAGATTGTCCTCGTACTTTGAAATCTATCCTTAAAAATCCACCTCTGTGGCAACATCTAAAAGAAATCAGCTAATTAATGATGGTTATGTTGAGGGGCAGATGGAATAGCTGACATTTACTTTACAACAATCAGAAAAAAAAAAAAAAGAAAAAAGAAAAAAAAGAAATGAAAAAAAAAAAAACTTTTGTGTATCTTTATCTATGCTAGACTGCGCTTCCAAAAGGACAGCAATACGGATGGAGCAGTGACTAGATCCTGCAGGCTGTGCACATCTTTCACTACTCTTCACCTGGTTTGCATGTTTAAACTATGAACTCCACAGGATAGCATCTGTAAATATGTCTACCCTTCATACCGTGTAGTAACTGATAACCTTTAAATGAAATCGGAGAGGATAGTCAGAGCAGCAGGGAGCTCCTAGCATGTAGCTAATTTATTCAGAACGTATTCTGTATCATGCACTACATGCCCACAGCAATTAACACACTGACAAAATTATCTTACTTAAATTATCTTGGAAGTGCGTAGCATAAACATAAATAACAATACTGAGTTGAGTAGCTTGCTACTATGACAATGTCAAATACTGAAAATACAACATAACTGGACTTACACTTAACCTGCAAAAAGCCAACTGTTCAAACTCATGTGTGCTTGACTTCAGAAATGCTGCCACCCAAAAGCATCCACTTGTATCTACTATATTTGTAGTTGCTCACAGGAAACAAACAAGATCTTACTGTGAATTGAAATCTGTAAGTTTCCTGACATCTGTAAAATTCTGCTACTTTGATAGCCTACCTATTAGGCTAGAAAGCAGAGACACACCTCTTGCTAACCTCTCCTTTTGGATTGCTCTTGGCTACAGAAATTGGCACGCCATAACCACATGAGCCCAATAAACAAATCAAACCTTTCTTTGCTTACTCATCTTCTGTGGAAAACCTGTTTTAAGTTCTTGGTGCGTCACTTTTCAATAACTAAGAAGTGTAAAATATCTACTTGTTGACAAATTTGTTGCAAAGCTTAAACATTTAGAGAAAGGCAAATGAAAAACAGTGGTAGAACAGGACTGCTGCCACAATAAACTGCTTCAGACTGGAACAGTTAATCCAGATAGTAATCTGCAGCAGGTGAATGAAAGTTTTCATCTATTCCAAAAGATGCAGCTAAACAGACAGTGACTCAGAAGAAAAGATTCATTTTCACTCCTTTTATATTGACAGAAAAACACTTATTTTATATTACACTTATATTTATAAAACAGTGCTCACTTTATAGACATTCTCCTTCTTCCAAAACCCACAAGGAAACTTAAACAGACTCACACACACAAAAAAATAATAAAATAAAACAAAATAAGAAAAAAAAGTTCTACTCCCTACTACAGTCTTATCTGAAAAGAACCCAGATCACGCCCAACCCACTAGCACTGACCCACTGCTATGAATTTTTGAATTTCTGAGATATCAGGACAGATCAGGTGCAATTATGCAAAGACATAATAACATCACCTGAGGAGCCCAAATGACTTTCCTAATTCATTTCCACACAATGTGACCCTATCATAATCATTCATAGGTGAACAGTTCATGGCTGTACCCAGAGTTTCCATTCCCAAATAGGCCCAGTGAGAACCAACACACAGCCCAGCAGTCACCTGCTGTGTAACACCTTCTCACAGGAGCCTCACCCAATGGGTCCTGAGACGAACAGGAGCACTGCAAAAGAGACACCCAAGCAAGCCTGCTGGGGTGGATGAGGAAGCTAATTGAAAAAGAGCATGCTCAGATCAAGTGAATGTAATTTGGACTAAAAACCTTAGATTATGCAATATGTCAAAGTCACTATCAATTTAGTATCAGGACCTTGTAATATTATTGTGATATTAGTTCTACCTATCAGAGAAATGTAAATGTCTTATTATTTCAGGTTCAGAAAACAACATACGAAATGAGGTGTTTACCCATTTTATGTATTAAGCAGGGAAACCTATACATGCTTTTTTCTTCATTTCTTCTTTTTTTTTTTTTCTTAATTAAATTGATGGTTCTAGCAGGTAGGGGAGGAACATGTAGCTCGTAATGGTAAGGAAAAGAAGTGTGTGGGATCTTCTTTTGAGTATAATTCTTTAGTACATTAAATGAGATGAACAAAAGAGAAATTAAACATAATACTGTGCCATGGTACTGTGACATAAGTGTCAACTTAGAATTTCAAATACAATTACAAGAGCCTTCTAATAATTATATAGGTGGCAAACAAGGCTTTAGGGCAAACATATGTGGCAAAAAATGACTAATGGCATTCTACAGAAAATCAGCTAAACCTGACCCCTCCTATGCATCGTATTCTGGTAAGGTCAACTTGGTGGAAAGGTTAAGAGCAGTTAATGTTAAACACTGACCCATCCCTCCCCAGTCTTTTCCATATTCATAAGAAACTATCATCCATATTCATGTAACAAGATAAGTACCTTCAACATACAGAGGTTAAAAAAAAAAATAAAAAATGAAGATTTTACTTCTTTACAATCTTATTCAGTGCCATGACACTAATTCCCAGAGCATGGATCAGGACATAAATTAGGGCATCTGTAAACCTGGGCAGGATGGGTGAGCAGAAAACACTGAGCAGCCTCTGGATGATCTTAAATATTGAAATTATGTGTACTGTAATCCTGAAATTGCAACAACTCGCAGAAAACACAATTTCAGTACATGGGTAGAGCACTTACAAATAATGCATGACGCATATAGATATATAAGATGCATGCAAGTGTCTGCCTTACAGATCCAGCTGCATGCCTGTAAATACATGGGTACCTAGAACCTGAACTTCTAGGCCTCACAGGTAAACTGCATGAGGCCCAAGGCTGATATATGAAATCTTAGGCCAGTGCCCTCCAAACACAATATAAACAAAAGGTACATACACCCCCTTGCCAATCCAAGACTGGAACTACTGATTCTTTTCTAGTAGAAAACTATCTAATAAATTCATAATGTAGTATGTTCCTCCTCCTTTTGTGTTTTCAATACTTTTGGTGCACAGCACTGAATACATTTGGAAATTAATATAACTCAGACCAGGGAAACTCCTGGATCTTTTGCAGAGTTATATAGGGTTTACGTGGCAAGGTTTTAGTAATAGGGGGGCTGCAGGGGTGGCCTCTGTGAGAAGAATCCAAAAGCTGCCCCATGTCAGATGACAGCCAGCTAGCTCCAGCTGTATCCAAAAGGGACCTGCCGCTTTTCTTGCTTTTTTTTTTTTTTTTTTTTTTCCAGGGTGGGGGAAGGAGGCTGGTTTGGTTTTGTTTGTTTGTTTTGTGAAGTGGGAGGAATTTTTCCCCTCAAACCCCTGTCGAGCCCTGTGGGGTTTCCAAGCAGTTTGTGGGCGTTGGGGCCATGCCACCCACCTCACACCGTAACGCGGCAGACACTGAGCAAGGGCACACGCTCCGACTTCCCACATGTGCAGGAGCCAGCCCCAGGCTGGCAGGCAGCAGGAAGGTGCGGGCTGATGGCAACACTGATAGGGGCAGAGGGCCCGCTGCCTTCACATCCCAGCCCTGGCACTGACGCCCACACCCGGTGCCTTGTGGCTTTGAGGAGGCGGCCGTGGCCATGGCGAGGTCTCAGGGGAGATTATGGGGAGAGGGTAGCTGGGTGCTCTGTACCTGGCAGTGAAGAGCCTGTAAACTGTCTCTGGAGATTAAAAAGTTTCTTTAAGATCTCCTCTCTTGTTTGTAATATACTACTAGGCTGTAGGGTGTCCTCTAATTCCCACCCTGGTGTTACAATGATACTGTGTTATCCTCCACCACAGTCATAGCAGCGTTTCATTTTCTTACCTTGCACTCCTTTCTCTTTAGAAGGATAGGGCATTTTTCCCCTTTTACGTTTACTTCAAAGAAAGTGAAACTGTGTCTGTATTAATCAACTTCTCTTCCTAAGGTGCTTAAATGATCCCATGGTCTCCCTCTAAAACTGTAATGTCTGAGCATCTTGCTGTCTTTAATGCATTTCATCCTTACAACAGCCCTCTGAAGCAAGGAAGCTGTCTCATTTTACTGGACACGAATGGAGAGTGAGGGAGGAAGGGGAGGAGGTCTCTGAGGCCAAGGGGCAGCAGAGCCCAGGTCTCCCAAAGCACATCCTCAGACAGGGCAGCCCCTCATTGTGGCTGTACATGCTCTATGATGGTAACATAGATCGTCAGCCCCTCACAGCAAAAAGAGTTTCTTCCCAGATTCATGCTGGGGTGCTTTGCTGAAGTGAATGTAACTCCCAGTACACTGCAGAGACCAGGCTGCATGTGAGTAAGGCAATAGCAGCCAAAACTCAACAAACAAGGTCCATAAGAGTTCTGAAGCTCCTAAATTCACATTATGACTTTTATGCTTTTCTGATATAAATTCCTTAAAAGGTGAAACAGAGAAAGATCCATTATGGCACAGTACATCTTCTAACCCAGCACTTTATTTTGCTTGAGCTCCTGAGGAGTTTCAGAAAAAGCATTGAGAAAGTTTACAAATATGTAAGAAAACTTTATTTCCCTCCCTTGAGAAACATTTTTTGTCACTAACTGCTGCAAAGGAAGTATATCACTAATGAAATCAACTGTCCCAGTTCTGATTTAGCAGACATGAAAAAAAAAAAAAAAAAAAAAAAAAAACTATTTCAAAATTGCTATATGAAGGAAATTATGTCTTTTAAAACTTCATAGATTTATTTGGATGGGGAAGAAGGCAGAAGTTAAATGTTGGTAAAAAATGATTTCTAAATAATTTGATTTCACTGTTGATTCTATACCAAGATTTTTCAGCATGTTTATTAGCACTAAAGCTGAGCTGTAACTGCAGAACTGGAACATTGCAGAATTAGCTGATGATACTGCAACTAACAAAAACTTTAGAAGAAAATAACTTAAAAATAAATGTGGCTTTTAAAATTTAGTGACCATACTTAATCAAATACTTATTTGATAAAATATTATCCAGAGTTGTCTTTAGACAGCAAAAATAAAGTAAGAGCAGTTGTGAAGGCACACCATAATGAAAACAGATTACTCAGAAAAATAATTTATAGTATTTTCTATATGGCAATGTGGTGATATCTAAGACAATTTGGGCAATGGTATATAATGTTATACCATAGAACGCTATGGAGACTACCTATGGAGATTAATTTACCCCACCAACACCCCCTTTTGTTTTAGCAGGACTTAATCAGACTAGGCAAAGCACCACACTGTCCCAGTTTGCTGCTGCCTAGCTCCATTGTGGATGTATCCTCTATATCAGATTTGTGATTGCTTCTGAAGGTCACTATATAATGATAAAACAGAAATATACTTTACATGCACAATTTTTAACCCTTTCTCACCAGAATAAATTGTTTGACCCTTACTTTCCTGATTCTATGCACCTTGTGGCCTCCTCTTTGGAGCAATTTCATATAACACAGACGTCAGTGAACGGACGGTTTGCTTGTGTAGTTGTGGTGGTTTTACCCGGCTGGGCAGCTGAGCTCCACCAGAACTGCTCTCTCTCACTCCCCCTCCTCAAAGGGAAAAAGAGAGAAAATAGGATGGAAAGGGCTCGGGGATTGACATACGAGCAGGAGATCATCACAGGCAAAACAGACTCAACATAGGGAGATTAATATAATTTATCACCTATCACTAGTGGACTAGAATAGTGAGAAACTAAAAACAAACTAGAAACACCTTGCCCTCCTCCCCCATCCACCCTCTTCTACGTCCTCCCCAAGTGGCACAGGGGAACAGGGAATGGGGGCTGTGGTCAGTCCCTAATGCTTCATCTCTGCTTCTCCTTCACAGTCACTCTCTGCCACTGCACCACGTGGGGTTCCACCCACAGGATGCTGTCCTTCCTGAACTGATCCTGCATGGACTTCCCACAGGCAGCAGCTCTTAAAGAACTGCTCCCACATGGCTCTGCACCACGGGGTCCATCCCCCATGAGCAAACTGCTCCAGCACAGGTCCCCACGGGTGGCAGCTCCCCCCAACCCCCCTGCTCCTGCGGGGGCTCTCCATGGGCCGCAGCCTCCTCCAGGCCACATCCACCTGCTCCACCGGGGGCTCCTCCACAGGCTGCAGCGTAGAGATCTGCTCCAGGTGGGACCCATGGGCTGCAGGGGGACAGCCTGCCCCACCAGGGGCCTCTCCACAGGCTGCAGGGGAACTGCTGCTGCATGCCTCCTGCCCTCTTTCTGCACTGACCTGCTTCTTATTCCTCACTCTCGCAGCTGCTGTTGCACAGCAGGGTTTGTTTTTTTTTTTCCTTTCTTAAATCTGCTCTAACAGAGGTCCAACCAACGCTGCTTATTGGCTCTGCTCTGGCCAGCGGTGGGTCCCTTTTGGAGCCTGCTTGAGCTGGCTGTCATCTGACAAGGGGCAACTTCTGGGCTTTTCTTAAAGAGGTCACCCCTGCAGCCCCCCCGCTACCAAAACATTGCCATGTAAACCCAACAATAGTGAGGAGAACATACCTGTGTAGAAACGTCACTAACAGTAATGGGAGTTTTACATGCAGACAAGGAGATCAGCAGATCCCCTGACAGGATCCTGCCCATTTTAGAAATCTGAATTTGTTAGTCAGAAAATTTTCAGCAAATATCATATAGTTTAAATGCCTTTGAGGGTATCTCTCTGCAGAATTCCACAGTTCTCTAAGAAAGTTATACAAAGAAACAATCTAGCACATTTTGTGCTTTCTTGGCAAATGAATGGGGAAAGTCCTGTCAGCATTGTGGGCTCTTCAGTGTGGAAAGGCTCAGTAGACATGCTGAGAGTACAGCAGTGGTTTGGGTTAAAATATAAATTGCTGCCTTAGATTACACACTTTTCTGTGTTTATGTTTCCATTTGTCAACGTATCTACACCAAATTCTTTGTGGCTTTGGCACATTTCAAGGGAGCAGTTCTTCATCCCACTAATCTACAGAATTACTTTAGTTCTTTGACAATGAGAATTACAGAGCCTTTTACTCAAGTAAATCGGGCACATCAGGATTCATGTAGATGTAGAGCTTCTTAAAGAAGCTGGACTACATAGGCTCAACCTCTTGCCATATGATTTTGATGGCCTTTAGTAGAGCCTCTCTTGGCTAATATCATGTAAAACAGTCTTTCATTCTGTTTGTCCCTAAAATCCTGAGTTTTCCACTTCACTCCCAAAATTTAGTTCAATGTGCAAGGTTACAGACTTTGTACCTTTTCTCCTCACTTGTCAGAGTGCAGGAGGGCTGTATTTGTTCTTGCTTTACCATTCAGTATGGCTGAAAAGAAGCTTCAGCAACACTCCCCTTTGCTCACAATAAGCAGTTTAACAGCAAATGTAGTTCCTGCCCTTGCTGGATATCCCAGCTTTCACTGACAGTGCAGTCTACAGACACAGCAGTCCTGCCAGGAACGGAGAGAGCTTTTGTCTGCTTAGTCTGTGAGGCCTGATATCAGCTCTGGACTCTATGCATGCCCAGATCTCCCTCTACTTTGCCTTTTATCTAGCAACTCTTTAGTCCTTTAAATAACAAAGCTCAGGCTGATTTTCACCTAATTCTGCTTTGTGCCTTTTTTAGACTTACATTTTAAAAAGTCTCTCCACCCCCATCTCTTGTAATCAATAGAATGGAATCAATATTTAAGGGTCAAGCCCTTTTCTTTTTCCTGTGGTTAAGCTTTTTCTAGCCTTGCATCTTAAATAAAACCTGTATTCCCAACCATCTGTAAAAAGGATAGGAGGAAAAAAGCCAGCTGATTAGTGTCTCTCTTTTAGGTCTTAGGGTAATGGCTGCTTTTACCTTTCTAGTTTAATTCAGCACATTTACAAAGCATTAAATCTGTCAGTATGGCATTAACTTCTATCATGTGCATATTAATAGGAATAATAATCAAAACATCAAATGAGTTTGGGTGTTAAAACTGGTAATATTTTCTTTAAGTGCTAGTACACGTTTGGCTTGGAAGGTGCTCAATATTGCAAAGAATTTTAAAACTAAGATTTATCTGCTATCCATATAGAAGTGTTTTGTGGTAAACCTGATCATTTGTACCTCAGAGGGCATGACTTTGTCATCATGCTGATGTTTTCATGGAACACATTTGTAAAACACAATTTCTAACTTTTGTCACTTCCATTAAGAAGAATGTTGATTAAGTGGAATCAGCATGTAAGAAAATATTTAGCAGCTGTTCTCTTATTGCAAAATCATAAATATATGGAAAAATAATCACACAGATATTTTATGCCAATTAGTAAATACTTTTAATTAAAGCATGTTAAACATTACAGCATCATCTTAATATTACTGAAATTCAAATAAAATGTAAGGATGGTGGAATTAGGGGGGGGAAATCTTCACTGATATATTAGAAGTGTTTTGTTAACAAACCAGCTGAATTGGTTCAGAAAGATTCCCATTTTGTATGATTTTTAATATCTTCCATCTATACATTTTATACCATTGCAGTGCTTTCATATATATATATATATAAAGCTGCTTTCCCTTTAAACAGCACAGACGATGGCAAAACTACTGCATTACCAGAAATTTTTTGCAGCTTTGATGTTGTCAACATAGAACAGTTGTAAATCAAGAATATATTTTGAAATATCCTAAATCAGTTTTTACAAATCAGGTCTTGTAGCAACAGCTTTCAAATAATAGAAGAATACAGCCATGGGAATTCATATTTATGGCTGAGGGTAAGTAGGAATTAAATGTATCTATTTCACTTATGTTGCAAAGTACTATTATTCAATGGTCTAAAATATTATCAATTTATTTGTATTCACTTTTTATTAGGAAAGAGGTGCATAACCATGTAGGTTTCAATGATAGATAATAATAATCAGGAAAAGAAATACTCCCTGGTGAGGATGAAAGGTATGCTACCTTCTCAGAGACTCAATACTATATCTTCAGGAAAAGCTGTGTACATACAAGAACACTGTCCTGGAACATACTAAAGGAGTTGACTGGCTTTGTCGACTTCAAAGTAAAAGCCTTTGCTATACCCTCTTCTCATATCTAATCATTTTTGCCTTGCACACACCACCTACACACCTAACACTTCACTGACAATGCTTGCCTTTCCCCACTACCCCCAAACACAATGGAAAGTTAATTGAATGTTTTATGCTTTAGCAATATCAAAGAAATGAAAAGAACGTAGGTTTCAACTGTATTTCAATAATAAGTGCATTAATTTTTACCTTTTAACTGACACTTGTACTAATTTCCTTAAATGCTCTTTTTTACTCTTTTTTGATCTGTCTGGCTTTGTCGGGTCTGATGATGAGGGCTTACTTCAAATGCAAAAAGATTAGCTCTCTTTCCTTTAATAGCACAATTATAGCTTGTGTGATGTCTAAATCATGAAAGATATCAGGGACAGACTTCTAAAGTCGCATCATTTTATTGCAAAAGTGGTAGTAATCATTTTAATATCAAAATTACTCTAATTTCTTAGTGGCATTTAGGAACCGTTGGGCACACATACACATACACACAAAGATTAGTAGCCATTTACTTCTAATTTGACTTAGACAATTGTTATAAATAACACAATGAAATTAAAAAGCTCTGTGTTATATTTTCATCTCTACCCAAGATGTTGTTCAGGCACTAGAAGAATATTGCCGCATCAAAGCAAGAACCAAGAGATCCAGCTCAACGTTTTTAGATATGCCAGAATCTACATTTCATTTTTGGATTTAGTTCAATGTGGGACTTAGTACTAAACTCTAAAGAATGAATGTGCCTTCCTTAAAGATATGTAGTATGTTTAATCCCATCAATGCTTAGTCTACTTTTTAAATCCTGGATTTAATATACTTTACCACAAGAGGGCAAGATGAAGATACCCTTCCTCATACTGGATCACACTAATCCCTCAAGTATTAGTATTAGTTATATTATGACATCAAGAAGAGTCCCTGTTCAAGATGAGGGCCTGCAAACGATGAAGTGGAATACAAATATAAGGGAGAAGGAAGAATTAGTTTATACTCCAAACTTTGATTCACAGCATTCATGGAATGGTCATTGCTGGCCAAGATAAAGAGGAATGTCAGAGCTCAGACAAGGAAGCAGCTACCTTTTTCAAGAATATCCAATGAATAAACTACACTACTTCTGCATTAGAGATAAAGTTTTACAAAAAATAATAACACCCCAAAACAAATACATAACATGTCGTATGCAAGAGGTGAAAGAGGTGAAAACGGAAGACTTGCAGTCATCTTTTTCAAATATTTTAGGATATTATGTCTAATAAACAGTAGTTTCAAAGGAGAATTTGATAGTTAAATCCAGGATCAAAAATACAAATTGTTCTGGGAAGAGTGAGTACTAGCTTTGATAAATTTTAAGTTCATAACAGATAAAGTGGAGCAGTTTGACCCATTGTCAGTCTATTTTAAGATGAACATTTGCTAAATTCTAATGAAAAAATGTAGCACTTAAACTTTGGCAGAAGGACAATTCATTTTTTTTTTTTTTTTTTTTTTTCCCCCGAATTGTATAAAATTGCATGGTACTGATTTTTACTTTAAATACAAGCAATAAATATGAGCTGCAACAAAAACTAACAGCTATTGGCCATATCTACATGGCTATGTTATACAAGCAAAGTTCACGTCAGTTTCAAGCACACAAAATTTATGTCTACACCATATAGCTTATCATGCATTAAGCCTGCTCACACAAGAGCCGATTTTCTAGCGTTAAGAACAACTTGCACCTTTTTGACGTGTAGGGCTATAATCAGTCCAGCCAATCAATGCTGTCTGCACCAAGAAGCAAGAAAAAACCTGAGCAGCTATTATACACCATCAGCTAACTCCTAACCACTTCAGGCAATTCAGCCTGAGAACTTTTAAGTCAATTTACATTAAAACATATCCTTCCTGCCTGTAACGTGCTATGCACATTAGGATTATTTGTTTGTTTTGCATTCTCAGAAATTGCTGGTGAAGCACAGTGATTGGGGAAACACACTGTGCCTCCAGCAGGCACTTGAGAAAGTTTATAGGGCAAACAAGCTCCCAGTTTCCCTAGTCACAGTCAGTAGATTTACATGTTACTATAATGAGAAAGAACAATAAGCTGTCATTCATCAGCAGATACTATACGAGTCTGTCCATGAAGAGAAGATACTGGAAGTGGATAATCTTCACATTCTTAGGCTCTGCTTTGAGTATGTCGACCTAGAGAAAAATAGCAGACAAATACAGGCAGACCAAAAAGAAACAGCAGAGGTCTGGAAAACCTCTGGAAGCAAAGCTGATAGTTAGTGTCATTTATGAGACTGAGCAAAGTAAGTGAGGAAGGGGTTGTCTGCACAAGTTTCACTTCTGGGACTGACTTTTGCACAAACCCAGAACAATTAGAGGATAAACCAGCTTAGGACTTTTTGCTCTGACACATCACATTGTGGAATGCATAATGTGGATTCATGTCTTGAACACTGGCCCATTATCCTATAAACACAAGCAATGAGATCCTGTACTCAAATTTTAAGCAAGCTGTACTCAAATTTTAAGATCCAAAACACAATATGTCATTTTGTTTCAAACTCTTCCAGAGATTAGCATCAATATTCCCATCCCAGCACAACAGGACAAAGATAGGCAAAGGATGGTTACAAAAATATTAGTAAAAATGTTCTCTTTAAACAACTGAGATGTGCATGCTTGAGAATAACATATGAGATGAATGTTGTATGCTGTTGTTTATTTGAATTTCATTTTGTCTTCTAAATACATTAAGTTCTGTGTTTCTTACCATTTAAATATGATGAATGGGGGGAAAGTTTTGCTTTTATCATCTTAGTATAAAATAATAAAATTTAACAAAATATTTTCCTTTCATTTCATGAATTCATGATTATAGATGGAAAATAAAATTTTATTTTAACCACCAATAAGATCGTCAAACTTATTGTCTTATGTTACAAAGTTAAGAGGAAATGAAGATAAACTTTGTTACAGAATTTCCAGAACAGAAATTTTAAGGAAGAGACCAGAGCATAAATAAGACCCGAGATGAGAACTTTTTACTACAATGCACTCAGCTCTTTCTAGAATCTCCTGCACTGATTTATGGCAATAACAATGAAGTATATGGCAAGAAGTCTTTTTAACCTTTAACATGTATATGTATTGTCCTATATACCTCTGCCATTATGATCCAGTCTTCCTCTCCCTCTCTTGCCAAGCTTATCGAATTTCTATCTGTCTACATCATCTACAATTTCCTGCTGAATTAGTTTCTTGTAGCCTACTCCTTGAACCTATTCAATCATATTTTTAGTCTTTACTGCACTGAAACTTCACAAGGGTTTTCTATTTTTCTACTAGACAAGTTTCAGGGTCTGAATCTTCTTACATCTCTCTGGGACATCTCAACAGCTTTCCATATAACCAGCCATCTTTTCTCTATGAAATCTTGTCCTCAGCACCTTATGTTATTCTAAATTCTTGCGTTCTCCTTGCTATCTAAATAACACCTTTTGATGTCTCACTGAGTGAGACATTCCTAATCACTATTCACTACTGTCTGGGGTGACCTCCCACCCCCATCTAAAGCTGCCTTTTTTTACTAACATGTCTTTTCCACAATGTGATATGTGTGAGTAAGTAAGTATTTATTATGTAGTAGCTATGAAGATAAGAAGAAGTCAAAGCTATAGTAGATAAAGATGTTAAAGCTGCCTTTAAAAATAAAAATAAAAAATTGAATGAGCGAGTGAAAAAAAGTATAAGGAGGCTAATTTAGCCTTATGCATAAGCTTCATAAATTCACATGTGCTCCAGGGAGGAAGATAATGCAACCCTAATAGAGTCTTGTTGAACTTGGTCATTTAGATGGCTAACCCTTTTCTAACATGGTCTTTTCTATATTAATAACTGTTCCAACTGATGTCTTTTCCTATTAGAGTGATATTCTGTCAGCAGTTTGGGCCTGATGAAAAAGACGATGAGGCAGTGAGGCAAAGCAGTCTTGGCAAAATGGAGAGCATGATATTTGGCAGGATCTAATGTTAATTCCTTACAAACATCTTCAAAGAGTGTTTTTAATTTAAGTCAAAGGCTAGAAGTAAACTCTTTCTTTCAGACCTTATTTGGTAAAGGGGCAAAAGAGTTGTCTACTGTAAAATGACATTGTTTTTCCAAAAAGGAGGCATCAGACCACTTGGTCAGTATGATCTGGCTTTCCAGATTGTTCTCATAGCTTTTCAAAAGTATTGCTTGTATTTTGGATGACCTGTACTCTCTTCCTACACAGAGTTCTCTAAAGCTTGCCAGGAATGCAAGCTTTTCTTATTTTTTTTTAGCCAGCAAAGAGTGTGTGGAATTAATGTAGTTCACACAGTGGGTCAAGTCTTGGTCTTATCATCTATATACATGAATTACCTTTTCTTTTTTTCTCATGTTTCTAAGATGGTTTTGCCCACTTTGGATCAAACAGTTCCTGCAGCAGATAAAAATAGATGAGATGCAATCACACAGCAATGGCACTGACTTTAGTCAGATTAAATGCAAGAAGAGGAGGTCAATTCTTTTTTTTTTTTTTAATTGCAAGTGGCTAATTCACTGATTGCTAAAAACTATTCATGAATAATTTATATCTCAAAAATTAAACTACATATGGGATGAGTTACTGGGGAGAGTAAGGAACCATAAACCTACAACTCTTCTTCTCTATAAAATCTATGCTGAGCTTTAACCTGTGTATCTACTTCTTAGTTCTTTTAATGATTGATCTTAATGTGTGTAAATAGCTAAGCAATTTATAAAAAGTTATTAAATTATTTATCAATTTTAAGAAGAAATGGTGATGTACAAAATAAATACAAAGAAAATAAAAACCTTGTAGGCCAAAATTGGAGCCTGTAATTTGTCACTGCTTCACTTACAGATTGTGATGACTTTGTTTCTCCATTCCAGCCCACTTATGGCATTTTTAATGACCATAATGTACTATATATGTGTGTGTATATATACACACACGCCCAAAGCGTCCAGGAGGTAGTCTTCATAATGAGCTTCTTCATCATAAAAACAAATATGAACACAATGCTCAATTCATTCATTTTTTTTATCAAGCACATCACAACCATTTACATATTGTGGCTTATAGGCATATAGTAAGACATGAAGACCTTCACCATTCCATTTTACAGACAAAACATTAAGGCACAGAGAAGTGAAGATGAGCACTTCATAAACAAAGGTGCCCAGTTTGAGACATTTGGAACCTGGCTGCTGAAGCTCTTTGAACTACAAAATTACAAAATTACTTTAAATGGAACTGCAAATGTCACCTTCTGAAGGCCTAACAAGCAAACAAGCTCCTCTCAAATTTACCAAGCAAGATTGGTAAGCTTTTCTTTGAAAGCATTAGCCTAAAAATCATGCTGGACATCAGAGCTGTGTCTCACTGACCTCTCGGCTTTGTTTCCATACCATTATATCTTCATTTTCTGTCTTTGGGTGGAACTGTAGCCTGAAGGTCAGTGTTGCCCAGATGAAGAGGACAGTCCACACTGCTGACCTTTGCATGAGGCAGGTGTGCAGGATCCTGCTATGGCAGCCAAGGATGCTACACAAACTGCATCCAGTGGATGACACAGTCCAATCTGAGCGATGGCAAATGTTAATCCCTGACACCCCAGCAGTGTGAGTTGTGGGTCTGTAGTCTAGTTTCCTGCAGGCCTACTGCTTTGTGTACCGTGTAACACCTGGGACACCGGCTTGGACTGATCTAAGGGGAAGAGTGCCACCTACTGAACCACCCACACGAGCTATCAGCGCCTTCAATTCAGGAGAACTCTATTCTATTGAGAGCCTGGACACAGTATGAAGCAAATTGTTTGCCACAAATTTGAGCAGGAAAACAAACATACACAATCAGATTGGAATGAAGTGAAAAAAAAATGTGCTGGATCATAGAGCAGATGTTGCTAAGTGTTACTAGGCAGTGCCGGAACACGCCTGTGACTGTCATGCGTATGTCAGTGTGCAAGAAAATAAAGTGTGTACTAAATATACTGATTTGTGATATTCACTCAACTAGAGAAAGACTAGACTGAGCTTTTCTCTCAACCATTTACCAGTAGGGTTGCTGAAGCCCACCAGAGAAGAGGATGCAGTGTTGGATCATGTAAAAGCAAAACGTAGAGCTTAAACAACTCCTACTTTAAAAAATTTTATTTCCAGTACTCTTATGGATGCTTTTATTTTAATCTTGAGATCTGTCAGTCTGTCTACACAATTTCATAACTATTATGCAGCTGCTTAGCTTGCACTGCTGAAATACTTCCACAGCTCATTCAATAAGTCCTGTTTTATTTACAGCTACCATCAAAATCACCTGAAAATGACATTTTTCATGTAGAATCCATTGTGTCACAAAGTTCCATATTTATATCAACATCTAAAAATACATAACTTACTTGGAAAACACAGCTAGCTTACTTTTCAGTCGTGCTCATGTTCTGAAGTAATGTGGAATTTAGATCTTCAGCAATATTCCAACCTCAAACATAAAAAACAAACAAACAAAAAAAAAAAAACAGAAGTGAAATAGTTAAACATTTTATTATTCATGTTGCATTCATAGTAAATTGTGTAATAGTTTTCATGTCTTAATTACTTAAATTTTATATTGAGCTATAGTGATATTATCTCTCTTTTTGTCTCCACACAATTGTATTTTATAATAGCTTTTATTAGGGCCTACATGAATGGAATTTAAAATGAACACATCATTTCTGTTACTTCCACAGTTGAGAAAAGAGAGCACTTTTCTGATATTTGGTGTGAAAAGTGCTTTCCTTTCTGTTTTATGACATATAGCAAATTGTATTAGTTAGGGACATATTTTGAGCAGGAAGGTAACCAAGAGGAGTACAGAACAGATCTGCCACTTTTAGTAGCTTCATCTCTGTCTGCAAGGGGGTGCAATGCCCAGCGTATCGTGGAGGAATATTTCCCTCCCCACCACCACCACCACCACCACCACCACCCCCGAAGGTTTGCTCTTGTTCTTATTGAAATAAAAGGCAAAACTTCCACTGACTTCCATGAGAGAAACAGATACACAGACTAGTGCATGTTTATACAATGTCTACCTACCTCCGAAACTGAGGTCAGCTCCCCTGCCTCACAAACTGCACCTGCTCTGCCAGCAGTGCCTACCTCGATACCATCACAAATGCCTCCACAGTCTCACGTTGCTCCTTGCATTTGGGGAGTCTCCTTGAAACCTAGCTGCTAAGCCATTTCCTTCACCTTTATGAAAGCCTTCCTAAAGTCTCACTCCTGCCAGCACACCTACACTCAATCTGTGTGTGGGATGTGTAAATAAATTTAAATAAACATTTGTTTTCAATTGTTAACAGAACTAGCAAGGCATGCACATCCATGGCTTATACACACAAACAAGATACCACAAGATATCAAGTTTCTTCTGAGCTGCAGGAACTGCCTGCATGCTCAATATCTCCCCACAGCAAACACAAGGTGAGGCAATCTCCCCTCACCCACCTGCACGGGGGGCTGAGCCCACTCCAACTGCCAGCTGCTTGTTAGAGGCTGAGAGGATGCACAGGGGCAGCTACCATGCGTCAGCTGCTACATGGTAACCTTTTCCTGATCAACGTGCTCAGTCAAATTTATTACTGATACCCTGCCATTTCTCACAGGTACTTTTGGAACTGTAGAATAATCAATTGAAATGTGTCAATAAATACATATTATGAAACCAAGGAATTTTTTTTAAATTATTTTTTTGGAAGTGGGTAAGGTAGGGCTAACTTGAATCTATTAGTTCTATTACAAAGCTAATCGGCACATAGACTTTTGCTCATTCTTTTGTTATAATTCAATAAATGATACTTAAAAGCCTTTTTGAAAAAAAATCTGGAAACATCAAAGTACAATAACAAACTATGTACAGTTCTTAGGCCAATGAATGTCAGTGAAAAAGGAAGGCAGACAAAGAGCATCATTCCAAAATGATGATGAATTATTATTATTTTTTTTAATCTGAATTTCACTCAGCCCTCTGCAAATCTCTGCTAGTGAGCATCAGTCTCCCTGTTCAAACTATGGGCCAGATTCTGCCTTCAGCTATCATGCCAGTAAAAAAAGGAACTTTAGTTTTTAATTTCTTCCCCTCCCTCCCCCTAAAATTTGTGAAATGTCACCCTATTCTTTCCATTTTACACACTTCAGTTCTTTGTACAAATGCCAGAATTTGCCTAATCGTCCCATTCAGTCTTTCTGTTTACTGCCTTCTTTGCTGATATCTAAGAGCAGTTCCTCATTCTGGGCGTTTTTTTAGTCTGAAGATTGGTTCCGTTGCTTTTTTTCCCCCCCTCTCTTTTTTCTTTTTCTTTTTTTTTTTTTTTTTTTATTAACATGTCCACACTGTTACTAAACATAAAGGGTTTCTCAAGGAACCAATTTTACCACATTTGTTTGGGTGTTATATGGATGTTCGGAATAGAAATCAAGAGTACAAAAATAGATTTTCTTGATTTATGAGACATTCCTGTTTTCAATTCACCATCAGTATGTGCAGACACGATGCAGTCAAGAAATGAAGCATCTGGTTCTCCCACGTTTCATTTATGAACTTTAGCACCAGATGTAAATCATTCATAAAATCCCAAAGTGTTGGAAGAATCTCTTCCTTCATTTCAACAAACATATACTCCAAGTACTGTACCTAACACTTCACATCATTTGTTACAAATGATGGGATCTGAATTTTAATGACTTCCAGAAATAAATTTTAAGAAGGAAGAAAAAACGAAGGAAAACAGGTGAGTGTGGCATTCCTTGTTTCTGACCGTGAATTCTCTTTGAAACCAAAAGATGTCACTTTAAGTTATTACAAACAAAGTCTGTACATGTTATTACCTGCATGCAGAATGTTTTGAAGAGAACAAATCTATTAGCTTATAACGGTTCTTCTCCCAAATCCTTTCCATTAGTGTCACATTCATGTCAGCAAATGCTGATTCAACATCAGATCTGAATTGCCTTCCTATTCTTATCCGCCAATCGCCCTTCCTCTCCTCCTTCAATCCCTCTTTCAGTCCCATTTGTTCAGAAGGCTCCTCTTGCCTTTCTCTCAACATCTGTAATCCCTTCCTCCTCCCTTCCCACTCCTTTGTCTCACTGTGTGCATTGAATTTCATAGGATAACTCACACTTTGGGAATTAAGCACCTGCCAAAATAATTATGGGATCGAGGCCTATTCTTTATGTCAAGGAAACCTGTCTTCTTCTCTGTGTAGAAGAGTCTTTTCAATGATTATGCATTAAACAACACTTTCAACAACAGATCAGTCTTTTCTGGCCCTTTTTTAGTACTACGTTTCTTACGTATTAATTTAAGTGCAGAATTGTCAGGCATGCATTTCATGCACTGAGATTGCCTTATACCACAGAGGGCTGAGGAATTGCAAAGTGCAAGGAAAAATATAGCAAGAAGGCTCCCCTAAGGACCCTTGCTGGAAAAACCTGTCCACGAGGGGCCAGAGAGGTTAAAAGTATTCACAGAGTCACAGACCCTCCTCAGCTCTGCGCTACACATACGTGCCACCCAGCTGCTTTGCAGGCTGCCTTTCAGGGCAGCAATCCTTGCTGTCCTCTCTCCCAGCCCATAAAGGAATGGGCGTAATTGGCCCCAGAGTACAGATACCAGCAGTAGAAATCTTATGGTACCATTCATATGCATCCAGTAATAATAAGTCCCTATATGAAATTTCTGACACCAAATTTTTCCTTATACTTTAGTGGTAATATCTGGCATTTATTTAGCTCTTTATTGGCAACTTTTTCATGGAGCATGAATCACAGCAGTTGCTGTGCACCTAGAGTCACATACAATACAACATTTACCTTCAAGAATGGACTTGAGACAAGGAAGTGCCTCTCCACTAGCGGCCAGTCTGTGGGTAGTCTACACAAATGGATAAAGCCATGGAGCAGCCCCCAGATAACCTCCAGCCTGACTGATGTGCAACACTTCCTACAGGGCCATGCTGGGAACATAGCGGGTTGCTTTAAGCAGGCTGGAAACACAGCAGGGGCAGATCCATTGGCTGCAAATCTCATGCAGAAATCACAGCTGCAACTACAGCCCACACTTTATAGCACAAGCTGTGGATGCATTCCTTGGGTGCCCTAAGCCCTTGGGTGGAGAAGGATTCTTCCCAGTCTCTTGCAGCCTTGTTCTCCAGCACAAGCACCAATTGTTCTGCACCTGCCCAGGGAGAGTTACAGCTCTGCTTGGGTTGGTTCCCCTTACCACTGGGAAAAGATAGAAATAAAAATATCTCTTGTCTCACAAGCCAAACTCGGTGACTTTTGAGGTGAAGCAGAGCAGGTGTTCAGCAGGGCAGGCAGCAGCACTGCACGGTATAGTTTAAGGCACAAAATGAACAGCACTGTATCAAATCTAAACTTCAGGGGAGATTTATGTAGGCACAGGATAAATACTGAAAATGAAACCTGGACTGAATATGGGAGTTAACAGCTCCATTCCTGAGAAATGTGATACAGGCATTTTAATGATGGCACGTGCTCAGCATCCCAGCCTCCCACATTACCCCAAAGACCATCGCCAGGAACATAGCCAACACCCTGCTGAGACGTGGGTTATGGAAGGCAGAGCATTTACAAAACACCAGCATCACCCCTCTGTGGTCACAGGTCCCCTGACTGGTGTTAAAAGGTGAGCTTGTCACGCGGAGTGGTTTCCTCTTTCCATAAGTAGTTCCCACTGATTTCAATGGGCAATTTGTGATACAAGATGCTGCTCAATGTCAATGAGACCATCAGACTTTGACTTCTCAAAGTCTGTAGTGGCAAACAGTGAAAAAAATACATAATATATTATTAATATTTATTTGGAATTGCATCTAAACATCAATGTGTTTCCAAAATAGGCATCATTATTACAGCCTTGTCATTTTTTTTTCTTTTCTTTTTGTCTTTTTATCTATACTGGCAACCTTGTCAAAGCCAAAAATAAATAAATAAATAAATAAATAAAAACAGTCTTAGCAACAAAAGTTCAGATAAATGACTAGTCATGCCTGCTATTTGAGAAATATTTTGTTTCTTTTATTTTACTCCCCACCCTCTTACCATGTCAAAGGCTGCAGCCCTAGCCTTTCAGAACTCTACAGGCACAACTTACAGTCTCATCGTAGTCCCACAGTGCTTGGGTGGTCTCCCTCAAACTAACCAAGGAAGAAATAACACCTCCTTGATCCATAATGCGCTCATCTATTTCCCTTGTCTGTTCAGACATCCTAGGCCAATGATTTATTTGCAGAGGTGAAGCTAGGAAAATCTCCCCCCTTCCAAACACATGCACACATACTTTTATAAACTGGCTGAAATATTCAGTAACTTCCCAAAGGGGAACGGGTTTCCCCCCTCCCTCTCCTATATGTTTTATACGGTTTCCACTCTTATTTGATAAATGTGTTATGACACACTATTTACCTCGGTCAGCAGCTCTGGGGAGCTTTGTAGAGCTCTGCTCCCCACCTCTGCCACCCACAAGATATTTCACATATAAATCACATTTCCAGATTAAGACAATACAGTTTGGTACTGAGAAGGGAGAAGAGAGTTAGGATGAGATATGCTGCAGGAGGCTTTGGTTTCATCTCTCTCTTTCACTTCTGAGCCGTGAAGAGCTGATTCTCAGCCTGTAACAGTGGCTCTGTCAACTCATTTTTTTTCTTTTAAGCACTGAAAGACATTCTCTGTTCACTGCTATAACTCTCTGAGTCTGAGGTTGCCAGAGAAATACTCAGACCACAGTCTTCAGCCCAAGCAGGAGTAAGTGTAAGGAGGTTTATCACCCTGCACATATCCACAGTTATTGAAGTGATCTTTTCCAACTGAGGGCAGCAAGTGTGCTAGGATGTACAGTAAGAAAGACGTGGTGCAGACCTGTTCTGCTGAAAATAAGAATTATATTTAAAGTGGATGGCCAGAGTTCTGTGTGGAATTGCTCAATACTAGATGACAATCAAAAATTTGTTGGGAGGAGTTTTCCTCCAAAGCTCTTACTAAATTATATTACTGCAGCAACCGCACATCAGAAGAAAAGTTGTAACACAGAAGTATTTGGAGTAACTATCATTTATTTTTATACAAATTGGATACAAAAATTCACAGGGAGCACCATTTGTAGGGTTTGCAGACACAGTGAGCAGTTTGGGAAGCATTCTGAAATCAGTGCTGCAGATGTGTATGCACACACGTGTGTGTCAGAATGGGGCAATACCAAACCTGATTAAGCCTGCTCTCTTGAAAATTACTGAAAATCAGAGTCTTCCTGGAATCACAGGCTGACTTTCCAAAACCAGAGACAACCAAAACCTCAATCGAAATTAGACCCAGGAGAAAAACCAGCCAGCTGTACCAGCTGAAAGTGTTTCAGAGAACACCACTGTTCCAAAGACTGCATTGCTAATCCCACTGACACATAGCAGAATCCAAAGAAAAGGCAAGAGAACCCAGTCACAGTACTGTCAACTCCAAGTATTTAAAAAGCATGAATTAATAGTCTCTTCTTCTTCCCCCAAAATGAATAAATTAAAAAAAAAAAAAAAAGAGAGAGAGAGAGAGGCTGAGAGTCACAGAGATCTTGTATGTTTTCTTCTGTGTGTTTTTAAGTGTTTTTTTGTTTGTTTGTTTGTTTGTTTGTTTTTAATAAATGAATTATGGAAGAAGCATACTAGCCTAAGATAAAGGATGTTTCCTCTCTCACTTATTCAGGGTACCTGACACCCCCAGTTAGGTTAGTGGAAAAGCACCTTTGGACTATGTAATGGATACTTCTCACCACTTTCACACTCAGATAACCAGGGTCCTCCCAATCCATGAGCTCATTCACAAAACAAACATGGGTACAACCTTTCTTCAGGGAACATATGAGTTCTCATTACTTTTTCCCCTCCTCACATGCTTCTACAGAATCTTTAAGCCATTTGTACTCAATATTATTCCTTATAGCCATCAAAGGAGGTGAGCTATCCTTTCTCATCGAGGTTCCCAGGGTAGGCTTCACATTTCAGGTACGAAGAGTCAGCCTGTAAAGAAAAATAGAGCATAAGAGAACAGCGCTGTGATAACTTTTGTCATAGTTTTTATCCTTTACAAATTTTAAAATATTCATTAAAAAATATTGTTAAAGATTTTTAAAAAGGTTGTTTCATCAGAAGAACCCCCAATGTCTTATAAGCGATTATCCTATTTCCTTTTTTCCCCTGTCGCAATAACTCCAGTTCACCTATCAGCCCTATTCTCCCCCCACCCTGTGTAACCCCCAACAAGCGAAGACAATTCTTGCTATAGTGAGTCTGGAACTGTAAGCAAGCTGTTTGGCTACCCAGTACATGTCTGTTAATTGGTTACTGAGGGATAATTAGCATACACTGTTTGTTCTAGACACATGCTCATTTTCAGTAAATTTACAGGAATTTAAATAGGGACTTTGACTCTTCAATCAAGTTTTTTGTCAAGATTGGGCCTTGTTTTCAATTGACTTTGGGGATGACAGACAGATAGTACGGTTGCATCAACCTTCATTCCCAAGGGAACTGAAGTAAAAATTGAAGTATCTCTAGTATTACAAATTCAGTACTACATATTGGGCTACAGCTTGTTACATACTCATTAGATAAAGAGGAGGGGAGCATGACCTGAGCATGCAGAAATTAGGTTGTAAGTTAAACTACAGTAATTTATTGAAACCAGGAGGAACTGAAAGAGTTTTACTAAGAATAAAGCTGGCTAAAAAATAACTAGCAAAGAGTCCTGTCATACATACAATTTACTCTGTGCACAGCAGCAAAAGTGAATCCTGTTTTATAGTGATACAAATGTATATATTGTATGTATAGTGTATAATGTATGTACACTTCCTTATATTGTTATATATATATAGTAATCCTCTATATCCACAACCCTTTCTGCCAGCATGTGTTATCACAGGGTCTTCTATGTCACTCTGCAGGTCTTTATTGCCACCTCATTCTTCCACAACCTCTCCCACATCCTTTAGGACTACCCAGCCTTGTGGCAGCTCCAGCTCCATCTGGGACCGGAGAGCAAGCATGGTGCCCTGTGCTGGGCTGAGCCACAAAGACACTGCTGGGGCAGCCAGTGAGGGAGTAAAAGACATAGCCCTGCCTGATAAAAGAAACAACCCCTACAAAATGCATAAGAACTTCATATTTTTAAGACCCCCCTAGCACTTTGACAAATTTGATTGAGAGAGTCCAGTGGCTTACAAAGTTAGTGGGGAACAGAAGCTGACAGGTAAACATCATGATAGCACATGTCTCACTTCCTTGAAAAACAGGCTGAGAAGATGAGAAGGCTCACGTTCACCTGATTGTAAATGATTTCCTGTCACTGGGCTGTGTTTCTGTGACCCTGGTCATTTAATATGCTTGCTTTTCCCTATGTTGTCTGATAGTGGCTTGGCAGCCACTCTCCCTATGACAATGACTCAATGTGCTGCTTTTCCTGTCTTATTCTATGAAACACATCATTTGATGTGACTAACACAACTCATTTTGATGAGTCACAGAGACAGGAAATGTAAAGAAGATGTGGTTTTCTGAAGTGTGCAGTTCAAGAAAATGTTAGAAAAACAAAGTTTAAAAATAATTCTTCATCTTAAAATTGTGCATATGGATAGCTCCTGTCTTCCTACCTACATAGTAAAAGTCCCGTTTGTATTGCTTGAAGTTATTAGTGTTAACATTCCTGGTAGCATGTCTGGTTAAGCTGGGAGATGGGTGGAGAGAATACATGAAGGGACATTGTCTTTGTTCATGTTACAAATTTGACACACAGGTTCCATCACTCTTAAAGAATCCTCAAAAAAACGAGCCTTACTTTCTAATTTCTAATGTACAGTCTGTAACTGCTGCCTCTATTTCAGTCCACAGTTTAAGAAACTGATATCTAATTTGATGGGTCCAGTGAAAGAAAAATAATAATAATAGTCTTTTTTTTTTTTTTTTTGGCCTGTGCTCACCAAAAAAAAAAAAGAAGGAAAAAAAAAAAAGTAAAAAAGAGAGAGACACTGAGTCTCTGAATCCAGTTCTTCCCATTTGCAGTCTAGACTGTAGTCTAGTCTATACAAAACTATCCTTCCCTACAAGCAGTTATAAATGTTTTGCCTACCTACATAGGAAGGAAAACTAGTATGGATTTTCACATTTCTTCTTTAAGTATTCTTTATAACTGGGAAAGAAAATGGCCAAGAAAAGGAGACTGCCACAACCTTCCTTCTCTCTCTGACCTCAAGCTACTGGAAACTCCTCCAAGAAGGAAAGGGAGGGGAGGGGAGGGGAGAGGAGGAGAACCAGAACAATAATGTTGCTCTTATACACAGTTTTTAAGTATTGTTTTACTAGAGTAAAGAAACACCCCTCTGCTACAGCTATTGCTTCACTGAGGATGTGGAGAGATGCTTTCTTTCCCTTTAGAATACAGGAAAGTTTCTTTGTCATCTCCCTTGACAGAGCCACTAGCTCGATGAGCAGGAATGAAAGAAGAGCTTTTCCCTTACCTCCCCTTCTGTCTCCCCAGAAGTTTGCTGTTCCCATTGCCACATATCACAGGAGATACCTAGTGCTAATAGTTCTATAATTTCTCCTCCTTCCTCCTTGCAGCAGCTAATGGCAAAATAGAGAACACTGGTCAGGCAACCGCTCGCCACTCACTGCAGAAACGGAGTAGGAGCTCTGTCTAGCCAAGCAGAGAACATTTGGTCTGGACCTTGGCAAGAGGCAGGCTGACTTGGCTGGCAATTCTTTCCAGACTACAGGATGTCACAGTTGCAAGCAGCCAGACCACAGTCAAGCAGTGGAGAAATACAGAGCACTGTCATTTCTGCCTTTTTCTTTTTAAAGGCAGAGACACAGCTGAACCAAGAAGCCATCACCTCCTCTCAAATTATGACCAAATGAATACATTATAAAATATTTTTCTGAATAAAAATAATGTACTTATTTGAAAATAAAGCATGATTTTTTAAGGAAATGGCAGAGACCGAAGTGCACAAGGCCAAACTTTCTAATAAATGAGATTTATTATGGGAAAAAGTCCAATAATTGCATTTTCAGGGGAAAGGTCATTATTACTTAGAAGGAGGTTAATAGAACAATATTAATAGCTTTTTACAGGGCAAAAGAGATAGATGCAGTATTAATATGAATGAAAACAAGAATGAGGATGCTCCCTGTTACCAAAGTTTAGACTAAAAATTCAGAAGGTCAAATTCATCTTTCGTATTCCCCAAAATAAAGAACTAGACATTATAAAATGTTATCAAGCCTTTTCATTCAGTGAGTTTAACAGAAAGTAGCAGAAATAAAGTGATCAAAAGTTTTAGCCTGAAGCCAACAATTAGAAGCACAGCTCAAGTTCTGTGTCTCTGGGAGACTCTAAGGGAAGATTTTTGAAGATAAAAGTCAACGTGACTCCATCACTGAACTTTTACTAAAGGAATTGCAGCAATTCTGTCTATTTGGCCAATATTTTAGATTAGACTAATTTTCTAAAGTAATGGAAAATTGCCAAAGATAAAAATAATTTGCAATATATATTAATAATAATGCTATATTACACATCCATAATGCTTTTCAGGCAAAAGTCTTAAAGTACTTTAGAAACTTAATTAAAACTCCAAACACCCTGGGAGTAGCTGAATTTTTCTGAATCATTCACCAACTGGGGAAACTAAGGCACAGGCAATTTAAAGCAAAGAATTTGAGTCAAGTTATGCAACAACTAAAATTGGTGACAAAGCAAGCATCTAGGAATGAAGAGGGCATTTGCAAAAAATACTACCAAAACTAAATATTTTTTCAGTCAAAACAAAAATGTCCTTCATACTTTCCCAGTTTCAAGCACTCAGCAATCTCTTACAGACTTCTAAGAATCTTTTCCTTTACAAATATCTCTAAAGACATCAAGTAAAATACATTTTCTACCAATAAATAAATAGGCAAACAAACTAATAAATAATGAATGTTTATTTAACACTTTTTGAACACGGTGCAAAAATATTTGCTCATCCTCATTGGCAAAACTAGCTAAAAGATAAAAATAAAAATCAGGAATGTTGATTTTTAATCCCCAGCCTTGACCACTAACATTAATTTTCTGTTTTAGATAGTGTTGAGTGAGGAAGAAAAGAGAAATCCAAAGGTGATTATAAAGACAGTTATTAACAACTGTCACGCACACGTGTAAACTACTAGCATGCTTTAACTAGAAGGCTAAGCAGGATCTGTCTAACTAGTAATTCCAGCCTGAATGCACTCAGCAGTACCACACCAGGACTCACAATTATGTAAGTCTGCTATTAAAATGCAAGTTGGAATCAACTGTTAAATCTCCATAGTGATGAATACACTGAAAAGCTGTCCTACTTTGGAAGATTAAATTGACTTTATTTTTGGTTATTGTATCTAAACACTGTAACTTGCTGTATTGTACTCTCACTAATTTAGTTTTCCTTTACCAAGCACCCCAGACAAGAGAATTTGCTTGAAGTCTCAGTCAAGCTGGGAATCATATATATTTAGGACATCTTTACAGAATACTGTAATTATGTGAGTATAAGTATTTGAAGTCAAAACTCATAATTGTGTGTGATGAGAGAAAACTGAGGAATCTTTTTGTTGAATGTTTTGGCTGTAACGAGAGCCACCAACCCCACCAGTTTGAGGAAGTTTCAGAGCAGATGTCTGTATAGTGTTGCAATTTCGTGATGGAGTTAAATGAAGAAAATTATTTAAGGGTTACAATACTTAAAAAATCCCAATGTGAAATTTAATTTTACTAGTAGCGCTGCTTTGTATAGTCATTTGAGGAGGAGATTACTTAATAAAATGTAATGGGGGAGATTAATGTAAGAGATTAACTCTTCAGCCCTTACTCTTGTACTGTTCTTTATATACTAATCAGGTGAAGAGATGGATAGTAGCATTTTAAAGGCTTCCTTTTCTGTGATCTATTTATCTGAGTGAAAAGATGATGTCTAGCCTTCCTCACACTGAATTCATTGCTGTGGTCTATAGGAAAGGGCTTTTGGAAGAAAACCTTAATATAAGTCAAGGCAAATTAAATTGAGATAGTGGAAAAGGCATAATGTGAACAGAAGAAAATATCATGTGAGAATACGTAAGGGCTTAATTTTCCCATTACTAAGGCAAGACTAGGTGAAAGCTAATAAATCACAGCAGCACTGTACCACATGGAAATCAGTATCTCGCCTAGGTGGAAGTCACAGGTGATGACTGCTACAAAACGAAACCCAGGTTCCCCTATTACTAACGAGTACCCATTCACCACGTCTTTCACAAGGCATAGCAATACACTGAAAAGTAAGAACATGCACAAGTTTGGCTATTGCAGTGCACACAGTCTGCAGAAAATCATACGGGCAATTCAGCTTCCTTTGCTGGTGCCAACAGAAGCAGCCAAGTGAGAAGGACATACAGATCTGGGTTCCCTACCCTGCCCTGCCACCTCATCAGGAAATGAATGCCCTCTAATTCCTCTAGATTCTGCCTGGAAAACGGCTTTTTTGGGGGGGAGAGAGGGTTGATGAGAGACAAGACCTTTAGAGAAAGGTTTCAGAAACACCCCAGTGCAATTCAGAGCTTGGTGATGAAAGTATTTTGTTTCCTGGGACATATTCACAGATAGAGAACTCTGTCTTTTTTTTTTTTTTTTTTTTCCCCCAAATAGAGATATTTCTTAAACGTTTCAGTACTCCTTCTCCCTAAAAGTGACTCTTGCACTGACAATATTGAAATCTACTTATGTTTCAGACTCTGGTATTATATGATTTTGTTGGACAGAGAGACAGATAAAAAGGAAAAATAGACTTTGCATTTTTTTAATTTTTTTTTCTTAAATTATGCTATTTTAAGTCTTCTAATCTTAAAAAGCACTTACTCAATTTAATCACAATTTTCACAAAGTACTCTAGTTGTCACTAATTCTTAACCCTAGAAATGTGAATGCACAGGGATTTTTATGGGTTTGTCAGTGGGTTTTTTCAGTTTTAATATTTTAATTTTTACTTATTATTGAGCTGTTGGAGGGAAGGAAAAAAAATCTTATAATGGGACTGTAGCTGAATGCTTAATTGGGAACAGTTTATCACCTCTTCAAATAAGCTGAAGAGTTACATAACTAGGCCTTGCAATTCCTACAGATAAAGACAGTTTAACTTGGCTTTATATGGAAATAAGCTTTATGTAACTGTTTTGTCTGTCTCTCCATTTTTTTTCCCTCTCCCCTTTCCTTTCACTCCAACAAAAGACTGAACCATTAGCCAATTTGAACTTGAGGGCTAAAAATCTCAGAAATGATATTCCTACTGGTTTCATGAAGACAGCTGATGAGATAAGAAAGACCTAAATCAGTGCCCCAGTTTCCTCTAAAGGAAAACAGAGAAAGTTACAGAAGTGAAAACTTGGTGTGAGATTATACTACTTGTAAATCCTGAGCTGCAGAACAGGTTGACTCCTTTAGATTTCATGGACCCCATTTCCTTTCACGGTCAAATCAACAGACAATTTGCCAGCCTGAGGCCAGCATCAGATCATCACCATCTCCTGGGTCAGTCCAGATAAACTCTGCCCATGCTACAGGCTCAAAAAAAAAAAAACAAACAGCCATTAGGAAACACATGGCCACGACTACAATGAAGATGAATGATTTCCGTGGTTTTCTGTTTATCTGATTACTAATACAATTGACACTATTTTGACTTTTCTTTTGGCTGAATGCAGTGATAATAGCTGGTGGAAAATGAACTATCCAGAAGTGCTCATGATCGTCTACGTCAGCATAGGCTGAGGAAGAAACAGGTCAATGTTGAGAGCAATTTTGAAAATCAGAGCCCAGAATATTAATCCTTTGTTTATTCCCTAGACTAATGTCATTACAGGAAAACCTTCCTTATGCTGTAAAGCCAATTTACTCTGATGCTAAGAAATTCTGTGGTTCAGTCATAGTGCCATTGTCTACCTTTGATTTGCAAATTTCAAGGAGAGAAAATTGCTTGAGACAACAAATCATAGTTATCTGTGATGAATTCTTCTCCATTTTATGTTTACTGTATATGTTTGAGATATACTTTAAATTAAATATAAGCTCAGACCAGAATTCCTAAATTTTCAGAAATATTTGAAAATTGCTCGATTTTGAGAAAGATTGAACACAATCCAAATCACTGTTATCTTCACAGATCTAAAGAAAAAGCTAATCCAATTTCTGTGGATCTCTCTTATCTTCACAGATCTAAAACAAAAGCCCAAATCCTCATATTTTGGGAAATCCCACATGAAGATTTTAATATGGCAGTCCATGCTCATACACAAAGTAACAAGAAAAATCTAGTCAGCACTTTACTATAGTCTCAGTACTCTACTGAATGTCTCATTTCAGTATCGTTATATCTCACTGTACTTGAGGGTGAATTTTCTCCCATATTTTTCACCTGGTTGGTCTGCACAGCCAGGGATGAAACTGATCTAATGTGTGAAACACTCCTGGACTCATTCCTAAACCATCATGGACATGCTGCCAAAGTGAGCCAGGGAAGCAAAATATTTGTTGTCCATAGGAGTGCTATAATATTATTTTTTCCTCTGTGTGCTTTTCTCAGTTCTGGTTCATTAATTCAGTACATTGTTAGACTCTACTGGTCTACAGCTGTAATTTTTCTATGCCTCCTGTGTCACAATGTTCACAACAGGCCTATCTTAATATTATTTCACACAGGACTGCACAGAGAGTTTGTGAACATTTCATGATGCTCAAAAACTGAACCCAGAGACCTCCACAACTGCTTCCTTTGAGACAGATGTGAGGGGGAAGATGGTGAAGTTTGGGAGATGGCTTGAGACATATTTATTTCACAGATATAAGGCACTAATATTATCTTGATATGAGAAAACAAAAAACACACCACACTTTTTGCCAAATGGAAATTCATCAGAAGAGAAATAAAGATACGTTTATCTTAGCATAATGGTAAGATTGTACCACTAATAATCAGGTATGAACTCAGAGCCTAATGTTCAAGAATCAGTAAAAAAGATAAATATAGTAAAAACAACATAAATGAGCAGTCACTGAAATAGTCTCAAATAATGAAATATTTAGATAAATTATGAAGATGAATATAGTGCCTCATATATCTGAGTGTCAAAAAGAGTAGTAATATTTTTTGCATTAGTACAAAAATGAATAGTTTTGTCAAGTTTTTATCCTGATAAAGACTTTTTCTTATGGCTATAGAAATGTATTGAAGTATTTAAATCACCTGTCAAATGTAAGCCTACTCAAGCACTGACACTTTAAAAATATAATGTGAAATCAGACATCATTTATACTTGCTAGGATTTTTCATGTTGTTTTATACAAATGGTGAGGCTAGATGCAGAATAAGTAGATTTTCAATTTTAACCTTTTTTCTCCCTAATTTCCAGAATGTAATTCTGCCCCCAGCTGGTTAAGACATAGCTGACATAGGAAACTGAAAGGGAGAGAATATTGAACCTATGAACTCTGCTTCTTCTCAGATGATGACTACAATTTGCATGCAAAGTATCAGCAGCTTTACTGTTCAGCACAGGTGCTAATAGATTCTAAGTTCTTTATATAAGTATATACTGCACCCTCTTCATTATAGTACTAATAGCAGAAAGGTGAAACTGTTTTCAGGAAACAGAGTTCATTGATTACTCCTACAGAACATTACAATTAATGACATCGGTCTGTGGTAATTGCTACACCTGTATCAGATCAACTGAAAAGAAGAAATTTAATGCACGCTCCTATCACCATTACATTCTAGAAAGTTGCATACATCTACTGCCTGGGATGGATTTTCACATGTCTATTTGTCTTCCTAGTGCTCTTTTTCATCAGGTTCTAAGTCTGTCTTTTTGCAAACAGAACATATGTACAGAAAAATTTATATGATTTTCACTCTTTTTTCAGGTATAATTGCAGCCCATCCTTATCTCTCAGGGAGGAAGAAAAACAAAGGAAAAAGAAAAGTAAGACAACAGAAAAGCAGGGAGATAAGTTATTATTATTATCTTTTGAAACAAAAGCTTTGATTCACCCTTCAACCTCTTGCCACTATCTTCTATCATATTTCAGGACATCTCTTCTGATGCAGCAGAAGAATAGATTACAAATACCTTCAAATTCATCTAACTTACTTTCTATTCCATATATCACCTTTTCATATGCAGCTGTTTCTGTCACATCAGCAATCCACTCCCTCAGTCTTGGTGCATCCTCTCACTTTCTTGGTATTAGTTTTCATCACTGTGAGACTATAGGGGTCAGCGTCATGAAGCTTAGCCCCCGTATTTAGGCTCTATCTGTTCAAATAGATAAGACTGGCAAGAAAATATGGTGTAACTGGAAACAAGGCAGAAAGAAAGAAAATGAAAAAAGTTATGTTGGAAAAAAAAAAAAAAAAAAAAAAAAAAAAAAAAGGAAGTCTAGGTTTTAGCATCTAAGCTACAGTGCAAAGTACCAACAAAATGAAATGGTCCCTCTAGTAGAGCCCCACTGGGTGATACAGAGTCTGGTAACTGCTGCTTTGCAGTTTCCTGCTGTCCCCAATTCCTGGCATCCTAAGCAAGCTCAGAGGAGAGGACAGCCTCGAGAACATATGGTCTGCCTGAGACCTGCAGAAACTGAGAAGACCAAACTGGACATTGTGAAATTTTGCAGAGCATTATAGCAATATAACTATTAAATGAATTTAGGAAGTTTACACCTCAGGAAGGTGGGATTATACAGCAGAACAGCTGCTGAGGGAGCACATTACTGAAATAAGGGGATGCGAGAATTCAATCCATATCCCTTGACAAAAAATCTCTGGCACAGTTTTGGGAAGAGGACAGAAAGAGGAGGAACATTGTTTGGAGGTGGGCAAGGCACAGGTCCAGTAGGTGCAAATAACAAAGAACGCTGCAAACTCACCAGATTACTCCTTGATGAAGTACTGACCACAAGCTGAGAATATCAAAATAGAAACATAAACACATGCCTGAAGTAGGAAGCAACAGACCTAGCCAGCCACACTGTGAAATGAATGGGTATCACGAATTTATCAGAGGCAGGGTGATACGACTTGGCTAGGTTTCATGCCTACTGGATGAGGTGTGGAACCCTGGTCAATATTTGCTAACTCTGAGGACACAATTACCTTATGCCCAATATACAAAACTTTTGAAATCCTCCTACAGTTGCTTTTAAAGGTTTAATTTCTTTTTAGCATTTCACTAACAGCAATTTTCTCCAGAAAAAAAAAAAAAAAAAAAAAAAAAAGTTGCAGGTGAGCTTTTTCCTTGCATTCAATAGCAGCTGGAGTTTCTTGTTTTCCTCCACCTTTTTCTTGTCACATAGCAGCACTTATGAAAAGTGTCTAATGAAATGAGCACTGGAAAAACTATCCTCTCCGTTGTCCTTTTTTAAAAATTATCTTCATTGCACCTTTGATTAGAAAGGATCAGGAGACAAAGCTAGGGGAGGGTATGAGCACATCCTAAAGACATTCAGAACAAAACTCTTGACAAATAGCCAGGCTATGAAGTACTGTGTCTGCAGAGGAAAAATATTAATAATAATAATAAAATAACTTTCAGTCTGTCAGCAAAGATCCAATAAGAATAAAAGTGTTCTCCATTATGCGTTAGCTCTTGTGTTGTGATTATTTTATATGGGGCCTACTTCTCTGCTGATTCATCTGAATACACTGCACTGATCTGCACTAACAGAAAATTTGGGCCATAGCATGATCTGAAGTTATAGTCCTCCATACTTGCAAAGAACATAAACCACAAAGGCCAGTAAAAGGAATGAGAGTAGCCAAGATAATCTGGCACACTTCCAGTCTGATTTTTCTTTTCCTTTTAACCTTCTAATTTAAAGTATACCTCCATATTATAATCCTAGTATCTCTGGCTCCATTGCTCTCCTTTTCAAGGTTTGCTTGACCCCCCTCCCCCAGCTCCACCAGAATTCTTTTAAAATCCTGGCCCAATTTGTGGTCAAAACTAAATCCCAATTAGGTCCATCTGGGGAAAGTGGAAAAACCTGAACTCCATCTTGTTGTCTTGAACATCCTATGGTTGCATAATAACAAAATGCCTTTGTTCTCACAACTAAAGTATGCATCAAGAATCAAAGAAGCAAGAAAAAAAGGGAATGTTCCAAGCTATTACTGTAACAATCCAATTACAATGCCTATCAAACTTAACTTCACAGGTTATAGCTCCTAATTGCCTGACAAAAATTGACACTTCAGTCGCAACAGCATAATATAATCAGAGTCCAAATTAAATTTGATCGTGGGCAGAAAACGATGCTATCATTCGGCGGCATGGAAACAGGAGATCAACTAGCATGATATCAAGGATCAGAAATGAAAATTATTCATTAATGGCAATGGTTTTCTGATAATGGAAATGACACAGTTCAGACGGCTTCGTAAAAACACTATTAATTAAAAAGATGATAGACCTAACAAGGCATAGAAACCAGTGGAACCTTTCTCTGTGCTTGTTAAGGTGAAGGATGACAATGTTTAAGAACAGAAGTTTATGCACTTTTGTGAAAAGTATTCCGCTGATTCTGTAGCAAGTTTACTGGTTCTTGCTTAGTGAAGCATCTTTCTCTAGGGTGCTATGTTATAGGGACATAAAAAGTGTCTAAGGCCATAATATGGCATTGTAATAAGCATGAATACTACCAGCTATAAAACAGAAGGGTCCAATTCATAAAAAAATGCACATGGGATTTTTGCATACTCCCAAGAAAAAAGTGCAGAGAAAACTATTTTATTTCCCTGTGCAAGCAGCTCTGTCTCCATTTTACTTTGGAGAAATACAGAGGTGCTTTATGCCAAAGAGAGAGCACGCCAGAAATTCACCCTCAACAGAAGTTTTCCTGAGCAAGAAAAGGAAAGGCCAGTGTCTCAGATTGCTGAAGTTCAGACAACACCGCTGTGTTCTTTACACAGACCTCCAGATACTACCACAAGGAAAAAAAAAAATACTAATACAATTTTCACAAACTTTGCATTTGAAATAACCATCTCAAAGGGTTGATGGCCCCACTATTGAAACCACTGGGTGCCTTTGCCACAGCTGGAACAAATCAAACTGCAGTTACCCAGTTTGTGGAAGAAAAGGTCTATTGGTTTGCTAACATTCTCCACGATCTCCTCCAATGCATTATGTCTGCGCACCACACCCTGCAGGATGGCTCATTGCCCAGCACTCAGAATGAAAACTACTCTCAAGGACCCTCACCTCTTTCTTCCTCAGTAGCTGAGAGTAGCAAACAGGCATCCCCTGCTGCAATTCCTTGTTCAACAGGCATCTGATTTGGAAACGCACCAGCAAAGGCCTCTGAGACTTCTTGCTGTGGGAAACTGAGGTTTCAAAAGCCTGAAAAATAAAGGACTTTTGTAAAGAACAGAAGGGAAGAGCAGGCAAAGTTAGATGCTTTCCTTGGGAAAGGATGACTCAGAGCAGATCCTCTTGACCCCTAGAAAGCAAATAGTCAGTTTTAGCAAATCAGAGACCCAGGAAAAAACATTATGTTCCTTAAACTATATAACTGAGCCTCAATCAAATCCAAAATGCATCATCCAAAGCTGCCTCTAACCCTTCTTCACCTGATAAGTAACATCCTTGAAGATCACCTCACTTCCAAATAAAATACAATACAATAAAATAAATAAAATATTTAATGCAAATATGCTTGGAGCAGCTCTAAGAACAGAAAAGAATGCAAATAATGGATGCACTTTTCACTGTCCTTGATTATTTGATAGTCTTTGTACAAACACAATGCACAAAGCCTGACTAAATTGTCAACATTCTTTAAAAGAATAACAATTCAGAAGAGTGATGATATTACCTAAAATGTATATCAGCATTGCATTGCACCTCACCGATAAGAGCTCTAGGGCAGGTCCTCCAGTTTCAGTGCATCTTTCTGGAATACTTTTTAGCCCTTTAAACATGATCATTTAAGACAGATGCAAGGAGTGTTGGAATTCAACATGCAGACAGCTCTGGAGGAGACAGTAATATATTAATGGAGAAAACAGCTACCCTATAACATCAGCCAACACGTTATTAAGCCATGTTGCAGCTACCACATGATTATCTCTTGGGTTTTGGTAACTTGACCTCATGAAAGGGTGTTTATAGATAGTTCCAGAATTTTTTTAATATACTGTATTGATAATATTTTCATGTGTTGGTCTGGGTTGTTTTGTTTGTTTGTTTTTGTTGAATAAAAAAGGTTAGAAGCAGGAGAAACAAGTGAAGGAAACAAAGACCAGAGTTTGTGTTAATGGTGGGTTTTGTTTGTCTGTTTTTAAATAACTATATTACATTGCCTATGATGTATTATGAGCTATAATGTAAATCTCCTTCTGATAAGAGAGCTTGTGTTCAGCAGTGAAAATGGGCATACTTATTAATCCCTGCAAGCAGTGTATTTAAAATAGACGCAGCCAAAAAAAAAAAAAAACAAAAACAAATCCATTGTGACCATTGATCCTGTAGTGTAAGTTTATGGATTGAGTCATTTTATAGATAAATTCCCCCTCTAAATTCCAGCAAATTAAATCCCAGGTATGTCCCTTAAGGAATCCAAGGTCAGATTCATACCCACTGACTCTCAAGTTTATTGGGAATTTTCTGATGAAAAGTTTTGGTTGAAAAAAAGTGTTTGCTTGTCAACTTGTCACGTTTTGTGGGAATCCTCTGTTCAGGGATGGTATTTCATGTATAAAAGAGAGCGAGAACACGTAGACTAACAAGTAGGTCAGCAGTCAGGTTGGCCTGTGAACAAAAGGAATCCACGTATGTGTCTCTGCAAAACTCTCGATGAGGCCACATTGGTAATTCTGGATTACTGAGTCACTCCACTCTTACTCCCCTGCCTCTCTGCTCATCCCACACCCCTTTCCTGTGAAAATTCTGAGTGGTCCCAAGCTCATGCTACTGAGAGCTCAGTGTCTCCAGTGAAGCCATTTCCACCTTATCTCATCTAACAGTGTAAAATCAAACCATTTGCCATTCGTTAGTTCAATCCTGGCAACAGAAGAATCACCGGACAAAGGGATTCACCTCCCTGCACCCTACAGGTGTTTGAAGTTCATAAAACCTGCAAGGAGGAAACAGGCGGAAAATATAGCTCAGGTAGGGCTGGCAGCACTCGTACAGTCTCACCGCAGATTTTAACTTTTGATGGGCACAACCTAGAATTCTTTGGTTTTCCAGCAGTACTCACTGAACCAGGAAATACACAGCATTAAGAGGAAAATAAATAATGAAATTAAGCTTAACAGGGTTGCTGGCCCCTTTTCAGATCCCCCATTCTAAAACTTGCAAGAATCACCATTAGGCACTTTGCCAGTTCTATTTCCCTGGTGTATTCAGGCTTATGCACCACTCAAGAGGAGTCTGTTAATGACTACAAAGATCCACAGCTGTTTACAGTTCAGACTCAGTGGTGGACCAGGCAATAAGCTTGATCCAACAATGAAGTTGTTGGACTCTCACAGCAAGAGGAGACATTGTGTCAACTATTTGCTTGCTCATAGCGCGAGTGACGACCAGGACAGCTTAGTGGGGCTGTAACAAACAGGGAAAGAGGTAGGTATGGACTGGAAGAAGCTGTGCAGGGCCTTGAAAATGACAGAAGAAATGCATAAAGAAACCAGGCTCAAGTAGCTCACAGAAGCACAAATGAAGCAGCAAAATAAATAAGCCCAGGAATCTATTTCCCACACATGCAGAAAGACAAAAAAAATGTATTCTGAAAAATATTTCAAAATAGAACTATATTCATTTGTAGAAGTCTCCTGTGATATTATCTACTGCATTTTTGTTGTTGTTGCTTATGTATTGGTTGTTTTTGTTTGTTTGTTTTGTTTTCTTTGTTGTTGTGTTTTTTTGTGGGAAGCCTAGGGTTTTTCATGAATGAATAAATGAGAGCAACAGCTTCTCACAGTAGAGTCTGGTCTTTGGGAAATGATAGTTGAAGGACAGAAAGAATACCAAAAACCTGCAATAAATGGGGGGAAGTATAAGAGCGGCTTACATTAAGCTTCTTCTCATTTTTAGACACAGAACATAATGTTAACAAAAGATATGTAAGAAGGTATTTGAGGTAAAAAATAAGGGAAGCAGACAAAAGGCAAGAATGATTCTATTAGGGGGCACAATCTTTCAACAACATAGTAAAGTAATATGTTTTGAGAGCATCTACTCTAGCCGTGCTCTGACCACAAGTTCAAAGTGTCTGATGACCAGGAACAGATGTAGCAATCTACTTTTTTTCCTCTCTCTCTCTTTTTTTTTTTTTTTTAAATGTACTTTTAAAAGAAGGATTCCTAGATATCAAGATCATTTGGCATATCAGCAGCTCTAGAAAAAAGATGTCAAATAATAACAATTGATGAAATCAGAAAATTTGCTAAAGAGGCACCTTTGCCGATGCTAGATTTTAAAGCATGACCTGACAATGTGCACTGGTCCAAGTTCGTTTCACTTAGAAGCAGTGCATTTATCATTAGGACAGCATTTTCAGTCTTTTCAGCTAAGATGGTTCCCAGAACTTCCACATCTGGTGCCAAAGGGTAGTTAGAAGCTTATAGAAAGCATTAAGGACATGTCTGTGTGGGTGGGCAGCTGATCAAGCAATTTATTGATTAGCCATATAGTATTAAGTACAAAAATTCAAAGAGAAAGGATGAAACTATTTCTGGTAAGGTGAAACCCTCCATATTTACTGAGTAGATTATCCACAACAGGAAATGCTTGCTTGATTGCAAAGTCAGGCAGGTCCTCAGCCCCACTGACTTCACTGGAGCTATGACAATTTAGCAACGGAAGATCTGTAGATCTGCGCCCCCAGATAATTTGTTAATGCAGTGGCAAGCTCTGAAAAAAAAAAAAAAAAAAAAAAAAAAAAAAAAAAAGGACATCAGGAAATGCAACCACGAAAGCTCTTTCATTTGGTCACTTTTCTCACATACGGGATTTTCTAATATACAATAATTCAAAAAGCAGGAAGAGTACAAATGTGTAAGCTTGCAAAGTTCTGTTTCAAACTGAACTTTTTTTTTTTTTCTGACAAGTGTAAAGTGCATCTATAATATAAATTGGGGAGCAGAATACTTACAGAAAACAAACCTCATCCAAGGTCACAGTCTCACTGAAGCTTTCATCAACTCACTGTCTGCCCAAGCCTTTGAGCACTCCAGACTTACAGCACAACTTTAGTCAGAGCCCTACCCACCTTTAGCTCTGAAAATTCTCTTGTCTTATATTAAAGTTAAAATCAGATGCCCACACTAGTCTTTGCCTCTGAACAGCCCTCTGAAAATGTACCACTCTATGCCACTGATGCTTAAAAGAACAATTACCAGAGAAGATAAAGGGCTTTCTATGATCATCCAGCTCCTTCTAATTCAAGCTAATGTCAGGACATGAAGGAATGTCATTGTGTGGCACCTGCTTACATATTTTCTAGAGTGACTGCAATCTAAATATTGGCATCCAGTAAGAATGAGAATACTATACCATGCCATAAAGCATGAGTCACTGTGAACTACTGCCCAAGGTGGTTGTTATTAAGCAACTGGATGTCAAGAATTGAAAGGCAAAAATCTGTACCATAAACGTACCACATTTCAGAGCCCAGACCTCATGGACCGAAGCACTGCATGGCTACACAGCTGTGCTCAGTTCCCTCACCCTCATCTTCCATTCAATTTCTTCAAGGGTGCAGAAAACTCTTTCGGTATCAAGTAAGTCAGATCAAAGTAAATTCATAATATGCATGAATGGGTTCACTTTGTATAATATTAACAACGTAATTCCTGTCAGAAAAATGAAATAAAAGGTAAAATAAAATAAAATATGATTAAAAGCAACAAAGCAGCAAGCAAAGAAAAAGATGTCTGGGCTTTGGGGGGAAGTTACAATAACAGACATGAGGTTTTGTCATCCCACTCAGCCCTCTTTATAGCCCCTTGCTACAACAGCATCTTGGATTCTGGATACTATTCTCTACTGATACCTAAGGGACTCAACCTGCAGATGGTCCCCATTTCAAATGTTTCTTCTGGAACCATTTAAGATACCAATTTATACTCCCTGACAAAATGGAAACTACATTTTTTTGTAGGTTATTCTCTTATTTCTGACTTGGTACGAGTGAAGTGCAAGTCACAAATATTTGTGCCCTTTCCTCCTACTCATTTTTACCTGTACATAACATAGTAGAAGCAACTATTGCGGTGAGTGCATGGCACGCTGTCAGGTTATGGGATATCACATGATCTAACAAAACCTGCTAACAAATTAGATGTGCCATGATCCATCAATTAGGTGGAGAAATCTTACTTTTATTTTCTTTAAAAAAAAAAAAATATTAGAAGAAAATAAATAGGTACTTCCCCAAAGCTAAGATATCATTCTGCACATGCATAGGAGTTTGCTGCTATCTGCAGGTAAAATATTCTATTACTGAGTAAAAATGTGTAAAGCAAGCCAAGCATTTAGCTTCTGTTTTTTTAATTGCAGCTTCACACAGTTCCATATAAAATGGAATTCCACAGGTCTAGGCAAGATGAATGAAAGTACAGATCCCTCACATGGGGCTGAGAGAAATGTTTTCTTCCATCTAATATGACAAACTGCAGTCACACCACTCAGCATGTTTTGCTGCCAACATCTGCTGTTAACTGAGGCAGAATCAAGTTTTCACACAGCCACGTAGGGCAACTGACACTTCCTAGCTACTGAAGAAGCAAGGAACTCCTGGAACATAAGAGTGTCCTCTTAATGCTCAGTAGTCCTTAGATGTCCCCTGAGCTGTGACAGGCTGCAAAATCAATGAGACATCGAGCTGATTTCACAAATGCCAAAACTTTCAGGAATACTGAAATCAGGAAAGACAATGCAGAAGGGTTACGGAAAAGTTGTGATTTTGGCCCTTTGTTCGCACAGCATGGGTAAAGAGACAGCCATCATAAAGATCAGCTCTCAAACTCCTCTACTCCACTCACTCTATTTTATTGTATGGTAGCAGATTTTGTCTTCTTTTTTCTTTTTTTATTTAGTTTCAGTTCATTCCATTGCAGTGAAAAGAGGAGTATCATTACTTAACTTCCCCGAATTTAAAAGTCAGGAAGAGACAAAAAAACCTGCATCAACCTGTGAGAAAACTACAGCCATGAAAACTAATCTGCAATTGTTGCGAATAATTTGTGGGTTTATATTGGCACAGTGCTTTACCTGTTAGGAAAAGTTTACCAGGAATACTAGCACAATTCCTTTGGAATTCTAGGGATGACACACTTTGTCTTCTTCTTGAGCCTGAAATGGATTGTTTAAGATTTCTTCCAAATGCAACAAGACGGCTTTGATTATTCTGTAGATTGAAAGACAGACATAACAGACGTGGTTAAACAACACTTCATCAAGTAAGATCATACCGAAGGAGTCATTACAGGAAATATTGACCAGGGGAAATGACATGTCCAATATTATTTCATCAAGGCATGGATGATTATCTTGCCATTTTGCTGTGCTGTGTTGTACTACAATTGTACAGCTTGAGCTTGCTATCAAACTCTCATCCCCAAGGGTCTGATCAAAAACTAAAGAGTCACCAGTGTTAAACCTTTCCTACACCACCATTTTCTTTACTGTGGCCTAAATTTAAGAAAAACTGACATAACTTTTGCTTTGTTGTCAAAGAATAGTTTCAGTATGCACTGATTTCAGCTTGTGGGTAAAGAGGTGAGCACCAGAACTGCTTCACACAAAGAGAATACATAAGAACACAATAGAAAGAAAATTACAAAATATCCAACACCAGAGATGCTCCTTTTAACCTTTAAGTGTAGTTGAAACCTAATGACTTGCTAATTATCAGGAGTTTAATGATGCCTCTAAGCAGAGGTTGTACTACAGGGCACAACGTCCATGAACCTCTAGGTTCTGGGGTTACCTTGTGACTTCAGCCTGCAGTGAATTCTCCTCTTCTACAAATCTGCTTCTAAGCAAGCTTTAACCTCCCCAGCCCCCCAGTTGTTGCTACTAACAGGGAAGGAAACAATTTTGAACTCTGGCGTAGGCTGGGCTCCAGATGGCTGCCAGCTTTTTAAGCGCTGAGTTGACTAACCTTGCTCAAAGCAGGTCTATAGAACACAGTGCTTCAAATATCAGTGTCTGCTGGGATTGCATCTATATATGTGGAGTCCCACAGTTCCTATCACTAGCATAGTTGAATGAGTGAATCAGGAGCATGAAGGATAAAATTGAGGAAAATGCAGGAGACCTCTCTCTCTCTCTGATGTTGAATCAGCCCATTAAACAGCAGGGAGCAGCTGAGCATAGATTTTCGATGAGTTTGCTGACCACTTAAAGCAAATGAGTATAACCTGAGGCTGGGAAAGACCAAAGGGTTGACTTCCACGTGGAGATGAAAAGGACTGTGCTGAATTCAGCCTAGGTTGAAGAAATGGTTCAGGATGTACCGGATGAAGGCGTTCATCCTCAGAGCCATTTTGTGTGAACAGAAACCATCGGCAATGATGAAAATTCAATCATTGTATTATGATATTTATAATTATTATTCTGGGCTGACAACAATAAAAGCACCAGCCAAACCATTCTGAAATGGAGTCACTCACTTTCTCAGAATAAACTTTATGGGGACTGTTTGATGCTGTTTGCCTGGAGTCTGTCAGTCTGAGCTCAGCCACAAATAAAGTCTTTTCAAATGTAAGGAAATAGCTCTGGGATATGTAATATCTGATGTAAAGAGAAAAGGCACCATCTTCATCCCTAGCCACAGGAAAGCCTGTTTTCTTTGGTTCTTGGCCCATATGAGAGTCAGTGCATGAAATATAAATTGCTGTTCAACATTTAAGCTTGGCAGAGCCAATTAATACTGCCTTCTCAACATGGGCTTAGAGGTTATTTCAATTAAATCCTCTGTACAAAAGTACACTGTATTTCTTGGTATTTCTGAGCGGCTGTCCTCAGTGGGTAGTTAAAGTTCTGCAGTGCATTCATCTCTCCCTTTGATTACAGCCTCCCTCTCCCTCCTGATATCCATGTCACCCTCCTGCAGGCCCACCAAACACTGCTGCCAAATAGATGGCCTGTTCAGATCTCTCAATCAGTTCCCATCAATCCATCACCTCATGTCTTATTTTTGTCCTGCTCCTCTAGGCTCTTCTCTTCTATCTTTGCTCAGATAATGTGTTCTGTTTCTCTTCTGAGAGTCTACAGACTTTCTGAAGGACAACTGACTATTGTTCCAACAAGAATAAGGAAAATTTGTATGTAAAAAAAATGAAGAAAGAGGGAGTAGGGAGACAAACAGGGGGGCACAGAACTGAAACATATTTTCTCTATATCTCTATAAGGATTTCTAAGGTCATAATGATTCAACCAGCTCCTTGAGACAAGGAAAATTAGGACTTGATACGCAGCCAAAACCAGAAAATCTTGAACCCAGTGTAAAGGACACCTTATTTTTTCCTTCCTCTAAGGGCTCATTACTTCTGTATAGTCTGTGGAATTCCTACTTATCCCATTTTCTCTCAAGTTTACTGTTAGTTGACTTACAGAGAGCAGAATAAATGATATTCCTGTCCAGATGCTATCCTAGCTCTCAATTCCCTCCTGTTCTGCTGACTTCCACTATAATCTCGGACATATTGTCAATCAGCCCATGCTTCCATGCTTCAAGTCTCCAGCAGTATTAAAGGGATAACAGTGCTTCCCAGCCTCACAGGTATTGTATGAGGAAGAACACATTCACTACTATGAGGTCCTCCTAATGGCAGAAAAGAGAAAGGAAACAGGGCATGTGGAAGTACTACAGGGAGAATAAATGCCTTCAGTACCTCACACTACTGCAATCAAAGTTTAACTATGGTAGGCACCCTCAGATAATAATAAAATAAAATTTAAAAAAGGTGGGATTCATCTGACAATTTTGTATATCTAGAACTGAGGCGATCCCATAGCCAGAGGAAAGAACTAGCGATTTTCCATGTGCAATTCACCTGGCCTCTTTGAGACATCTACTTCACATCTATTTCTCTCCACTTACATCTCAGGGAGTCTGTTGGCTTGAAAGGTCAGGAAAATTAGACTTATCTTGTACTTAGTTCCTTGGAGTAAGTGGGATGACAAAATACAAACAGCATGTAATAGCATCTACCGAACACATTTTGAAAATATATAAAGAATATCAAGAGAACAAGTATTTCTTTCATCTCTGTTTTCCAATCACTCACCTCAGACTTTATGAGGGATATTTAAGATCCCTCTTCTATCATATAAGCTGTGTTTCATTTATCTACTCATCTATCAGGAATACTAACTCTATGTGATAGCTGCATAAAAATGTGTCTTACAACTATTATGGAGAACAAACAAGCTTTCTCCTGCAGTCCTTCAGTGCTCTCCAGTTTGCTATGCACAACAGTAGCAACGTTCTTCAATGACAAAACTAAGGACCAGAGGATCTTTCAACCTTTTATCTTAACTAAGATAAAAGAAAGAAAAATAGAAAAGATAAAAGAAAGAAAAATAGACAGAAAATATGGCCTCAAAACTTAATGCACAATAAATTTGAAATTATAATCCTTGATGCAGCTGGTATACACAGGACACTATGTTCCTAACTTCGTCGGTATGTGTTACTAAGAATCTCAGTGAGATGAAACTAGCTTTCTTGAAGGCACTGTCAGACAGTTCACCAGACAGTTTTGAGTCCTAAAGGTAGAATGATTGGACTTTGGTTGTTCAGGCTGAGTTACATGGGGGTGTGTTTTTTTTTGAACTGCTTGTCTCTTGAATTGCTTTTCATTGTAGGAGGATCTTATTCCTTTGAAAATGCAGGAAAAGGCTTAAGAAACATGCTTTTCCAGCATGGCCTTCAATCTTTTTTGCAAGAAGAAATCACTGTCAAATTAAGGACCTCCATCCAATCTTTTTGATGGTACTTCTGCACACCCACTTTGTAGAGCTGTAAGTGAACATAGAATTTTAAAGACAATGAGAATTCTAATTCTTTGTCTTGATTTTTCACTTATGTTACCAATCTATTTCTCTCTTAAACCACATGAAGAACAAGTGTGACCATTGAAGATGCAGGCTTGGTGAGGTGTAGATATTATGCCTTAAACAAAGATAACTTTAATGAATTCACATTCAACCTTTTCAGCCCAGTGATAGAAAAAGATTTTCAGTCACTTTAGCCTGAGCTACATTTGCACTCAGGGTCACCTAAAGAAAAGGACAACACATTTATCTTTATCCTCCTTGAGTTGTGCAACCACTCAGATAATCTATAGTGAGTTACAAAGTGAAATTAAATACCTTAAAATGTCATCTATCTGATCCCCAATTAAAACATAATCTTTTTAAAGCTGTCAATAGCTGCTGACCAGAATCAATAAGGGAAAGATTATGACTGGCACTTCTCCAGTGATCTGCAGTCAGACAGGAAATACATTGCTGTTCTCAAGTCAGCAGGAAAAGGGGAAAGCTGGACCCCAAGCAGAACTACACATAGTGTAGTTGAAATTTGAAATACCCTGCAATGATTCTGCTGGGCAGGGTTTTGTTTTTGTTTTCTTTTATTGTTGTTGTTTGGTTTTTTTTTGGTGGTGATGGTAGTGGTGGTGTTTGTCTTGTTTGTTAATTTGTTTTAACTAACAAAAGAAGGAATATGATACATGTGAAGGTTTTAAAGAAATAACCTGAGGTCATAAAATTATGAAGCGTTAGAAAAGTATTTAGAAAAGAAGTTTCACTTTGATCCTCCTATATATACACACTGATGTTCCTGAGTAAGATTCGACTAGTATCTTAAGAATTTGAGGCATACTTCCTTTTCATTTGCATTTAAGAAATATAAGCTTACATTTATCTAAGGAGATCCTGGATATTCCTCACCATCGCTACAGGAGTTAAAGTTTTAGCTATCTAAATCTAGTGTTTGACATCAATGACGTGAATGATCCCTGGTACAGTATGTAAGCTTAGGGTAAGAGGCCTAAACGACTTCTTTTCCTCCTGACCTACATTAGGATAGCTTTTATTTCTAGGCCAGATTGGAAAGTTCAGGATAAAAAACAGTTTCCCGGTGTGCAGAGGGCTTAGTAGCCTTTCTACCCACAAGCTGTTGCTTTCCTCCAGCCTTCCACAGTACAGATTGTGGCACAAATGCTCCAACCTGCCTGTGAAGTTAGAGCAGTCAGAGCAATACGCTTATTGTACCGACAAAAAAATCACAAGAGCACTACCTCTAAAGAACATTCTTTCAACGCAGTCCATAGCTGGTGTTAAATTGTTCAACACTCCTTACATCTACATGCTGAAGAGTGGCTCATACATGTGATTTTTCCTCCTCTTGCTGCAAAAACCATGAAGCAGGCTCTAGATCCAGAAGTTAAGGCTTCTTCAGTGATCCAAACTTGCCTAGACCTTAGGAATGGTGAGCACAAGTACTTGCTCTGACAGAGTGTGAAACACTAAATCATTTTATCTCTATGCATCACTTCCCATCTGCAGAAAAGTGAGTGACAAATATTCCATGCCTCTGCTGATCTGGGGAGAAGCACAAAAATCATTCAAAATGTGGACTTCATAAGCACCTAAAATCAGCAGAAGCAAAGCTGTGGTCTGAGACTGTTTATGTGAGAAAACATATATGGGATTGTAGCACAAATGCTGAAACAGCACTTTTAGGTGCTGCTTGCATTTAAGTAGGTTAATGGAAGACATATCTGACTTTTTTCTCGTTATTCTTTGTTTAAACATAACCTTTTAAATGTCCAGTTTTCTCAGAAAACTTTGTGATATTTTGCAAATAATTTGGGCAAGAAGATCTCTTTTCAAATAAGACCACTTCTAGTTACTTTCCCCAAATAACTTGTAAAGCACAAAATGTTAGTTGTACTTTCCTGATCACTGGGAAAACTGACTCAGAAGCATGCATAACATCTCAAAATGCAATAGCAAACACGCCAGTATAAAATTTCTGAAATCAGTCTGGTCCTGTTCTTTTTAGAGGTCCTTTTCTGGATCCCTGTAGATTTCCATATTACAACTCTTGGATATTGGTCGTTTCTGTTGTTTCTTGGATGGCATTACGTATGATGCTACTGTTTTCTTCAGAGAATTAGTTTTATGCCCTGTTTAAATAGCAGAGACAAGGTTTCTTAAAAAATGACTGCACTGCATTGATATTTTGTAGCTCCTCTCTACCTATTAATGGGACAGAAAATGCTACTGAAACCACACAGAACTCCGTCTGGTCAAGATTAGTTTCAAAAACTAATTAATGCTACTCATAAAACAAATGTAAATAATCTAGTTATTGAAAAGTTGTTAGCACTCAGGTAGCAGAACATGTGACACCACAATCACTAGCAAACTTTATCCAATCCCCCTCCCCCCCAAAAAAAGAAAAAAAAAAAAAAAAAAAAAGCCAAGCATTAGTCCCTAATATTGGTCCCTAATAAATGTAATAATCTTTTTGTTCTCTATTGCTTTCTTTGCCAAACTTCTCATTCAAAAGTAAGGAACCATCCTCAGAGAATAAGAACACTTCCAACAGCTTCCAAAATCTTTTTTCTATGCAAGACTGCGACATATAACAAATAATCACTGAAATCAAAATGATCCAAGGCTAAGTGACTAGAAACAGACTTTGGACACATACTCCTTCTTAGAAGAACAAAAATAGGTATTTCTCATTTTTCTTGATTGGGGAGGAGAGTGATAAATAAGGCAATAACATTCCAAAATCATTCAAAATTAATTTTATGATTTATAATGACCTAACTCTCATACCAGAAGGTCAAAAACATCCAAAACTCCAGCATCTACTTCCATAGTAATTAGAGGGGTCTAGTAAAGAGAAAAATCAGGCCCAGAAAAAGCAAGAAAGTTGCTTCCAGATTATTTTCAAAGTCTCACTTTAATCAGCCAGGTTTGAAAATGTTGGCACATGCACAAAGGAAATTCTTGTCCTGTGTTTGAACACGGGCTGCCTTACTGCGTGTTTCAAGCAGTATTTTAATGGTTCATCAATACATTATTAATTGTACCAAAAAAAAAAAAAAACAAAAGAAAAAAAAAAAAAAAAAAGCCAGCTGTAAACAGCTACAACCTCTTGTTCTTCCTAATCATTTAATTCCATACATCTATATTGAAATTTCACAGTATGCCTTAGCAGGGCATTGTCACAGCAAAACACTAGAATGCTGATATTGTGCTAGGTCAAGAGTTAAGTAAGTTCATTCCACCCCTGCTATTTTGTGTTTTAAAGCAGTCCTTACTCTAGGCAGACTCTCTCTGTTATTATTACTTCTTGAATGATAAGAGCTGGGATTGACCTTCAAAAGAGATTTAAATGGCCTTATCCGAAAAACAGTCTGTGAACATCTATAAACTAATGTGCTGCCTTTACACCTCCTTTCTCAGAGAGGAGGTGTAAAGGCAGCACATCAAAGTCAGCAAGAAACTTACAATAATGGATTTCAAAGTCAAAAATCTAATGCAAATCTAAGTATTTGCTTATAGACTCTTTGAAGTCTTGACAGATTAAGTTTAGAAGTATTTTCATAGATGGTATCTACATAATCTAATAGAGATGATTTCAGGAACTGAGTAGATGTTTCCAGTAGATGTTTAGACTGTGGAACACCATTTTTCAACAACATTAATAAAGAATACGTTTTTGTTTAATTTCTTTTAAGTTTATAGCACAATGCTGAGCAGTTATAAATGATATTCTTCATCTATGGAAAGGTTTTTATCTCAACAGAAAAAAAATGGCAGATGCATGGGATAAAGGAGTTCCATCTCTGTTATGCTTATATAATGTAATTGACTTAGTTAAAGGACATTTAGGTGTTGTTTGATTTACATCCTATGTCAGCTTAATGCATCAACAATGTAAGGTTCCACTTGTTTAAATATTTCATTTTAAAAGGTGCAGTAAGCTCATAACTTCACCAACATCCACTCTTCCCTGACTAAAATGGATTCTCCAGTCTAATCTATTATAGTAGAAGTAAATGAAGACTTCACCCTTTCCCTTGTCAGAGGAACTGAGGCTATTGTATTAGTTATTACCATCAAAGTTGCACAAGGCACTTGTAAAAGCGTGATACTAACTATATGGTATTTTTCCTCTTAAGAACCGTGTAAAGACTTAAAATGTAAAAATGAAAAAAAAAAAAAAAAAAAAAAAAGTAATGTTTGCATTGTTTCTTGAAGCCATTCTCTACTGTTATTTTTGTTATAAGAATTTTTAAGTAACAAAAAAAGAAAATGTTTCTACTTTTCCAGGTTCAGTTTGATTTATGTTTATTTGTTAACATTATCAGAGCAATCTTTTTCAAATTAGATACACTTACAGCTGTTGGAATTGCTTGGAATTGCTTGAAATGTGTTTGTAGACCTAGTCTGCAGTAGAAAAATTGTTGTATGTTCAGTGAAATATCCAGATAGAATTTATTTTACTGGTGCATTTTTTTTGTTAGAGCTTTTGCTAGAAATATTAGAAACAACCAAATAAATAAATAATAATCTTAACTACCACAGCTTTCCAGGAAATCACTGGCATAGACATGTTTATACTTTTCCTAAGATTTCAGAGGACCTCTGTCACCTGAGGATACCTACTATAAATTGTAAACCAGACATACGTAATACTGGGCATCTTAAAATAATAATAATAATAATAAATCTTTGCAGACTTAATTTTCAAAGAATTTTAGAAAGAGCAAATACATCACCCCACCTTTTTGAACATCAGTAAATTGAGGCCCCAAAACTGTACATGATACACCAAATAATCTACAGACAACAAAGAAAAGCATAAAACAACCTGGATATCCCACGTTCTCTCTTGGTAGACATTTGTTCAACTTACAGGTAGGTGTGTAAAATTACACAGGACAAAAAACTACAAATTCAAGGCCTCAGTCTCTCATATGCAGGCTATCAGAAAACACAGTGATGCTGCCCCTAAGCTTTAATTGGATTCTTTCCCACACACTCAGGAAAACGTGGCAGAGAAGTGGATCTGCAGTCTTCTGTGTGTCTCAAAATTGTATTATAGAGTTACTTAACACCTGCAAAGGTTTGAAATAGTTAAGTTCCAAATATTATCAGATGTGGGGTTGAACAAAAACATCAGTTCTAAACTATATACCCAAGAAGTTTGACTGCTTCATATAGCAAAGTATGCACGGCACAATTTTAAAACTGAAGTGAAGTTCAGATCTGACCTGGTTTCTGGACAGGCCATTCTCTACTCTGAGGAATTAAACTACTTAAACAAGCTGCCACGCTGTTTTGCCTTCCTGAATCACAAAATTATCTTGACTAAACTCCAGTCACACAGAGAGAACATACTGTGTTCATCAAGCTGCCTGCTTCTCTGAGTCCAAACCAGAACATATATGAATATACTTGCCCTCTTTCTTTCCCAGTAGGTGTTCATAAGACAGCACTAGATTGAAACAGAGATCTGGGATTTTTACCTTTCACAGCCTGGATAGCTGGGATAAGCCATTTCATATCTCCCTTCTCCTGTTCCCTGTCTAAAATGGAACTGACAACACCAGTTCTGCAGTTCTGCAATCCACAGACATTCTCCACACAAGTTGGTATTATTTCATTTTCTGTTTTTGGTACACTGGCTCTTTTTTTCCACTGGTGTTGATCTCCAGCTATTTGATGACTTCTGTGTTACGTTACATGCATAGGACTGCACAAAGTGCACTAGCTAGACCCCAGTTGCTTCCAGATACATTACAGGTATGCAAAGGTTGACAGCAGCCCCCTTCTCTCCCTGGGGATGATGTGAAACTGCAGGGTTACACCAGTGTCCTAAGCAGAGTCCCATTCAAGGCCTCAGTCTTGAGGCCATCCCCATTACAATGGGGATGAAGGATTTAAAACACCAAGTCATGTTTGGTGTTAGAGTGCCCTAGAATGCTTGTTCCTTAATGAATTCATTCTTGTAGGATATATTGGGGGAAAAAGGAGAAAAAAAAAAAAAAAAAACTTTCCGCTTTATGCTTGTGTTTGTTTTACTTTTGAGGTGTGATCAAAGTAAGTCCTGACCGTGTAATCATTTAATGCATTTTGGCTGCAGTTTCAGCCTCCTTTGAAATTTATCCCTTTTCTCTTGCCTGTGACAGCCAAACTTTACCTCCAGGTAGTAAAGAAGGCTTACATACTCTTTTATATCTCACATCTGCTTTCAGCCCATTAATCACCCAGACTGTAGACAGCTTCTCTCCTGTCTTATGTAGTGTGACTTTGTCTAGACTAGGAATTAAAGGGTGAATTTTAATATGGTCCAGCTAACATGTTAAATGTGGACCAGGCCATGTATCCTTTAACTCATGTTCAACCAGGCAAGTTGAACACTTAGGAAGAAATTATGCTTCAGCATGACAAGTTTAGAATGTGCCAAAAGATGTTCTTTCTCGTTTAAATTACAAGCAAAATCTTGGCCCATACAAATTCAACATAAATTTGCTATTGACTTCAAGTGACCCAGAATTTCCCCCGTAACTTTAAGAATACATTAATCAGAACAAGTTGAGTAAGAGAGCTGACTTCTTACTACAGCTGTGATTTAGGATCTAGGAAAAATTACGCTGGGTCTCCATATCTTGTGGGGGCCCAACTCCTTTACCATGGTGACCCAACTGCCCAGCACTTTTGAATCAGAACTTCTGGGTACAGAAGATCAGAAGCAAAACAATAACCTGCCTAGCAAACATTGGTTCACAGCTGGTAGCCAAATTACCCTTTAAGATTAATTGCAGAAGGTCTACTAATTTATTCTCCTTATACTCCTGGCTGCTTATTTCTACCTTTCTCCATAGATTTCCATTCAGTTTTGTAGTTTTCTCCACCAGTAGTCCTACTGTCAGTGGTTCCTGCTACTCCCCAGCCTCCAGAGCTCATTTTTGCATCCCAGCCTGGCATTTCCTCAGCTGCCATGAGTATTCCATGCTCACACTTGGAGTGCTGAAGCCTCTAGCAGAGGAGAGCTAATCTGAGAGGGAGGAGGTTGGTTGTGTTTCCCAAATCTATTAGTTCTTGGTCATACAAAGCTAAGTAAACAGCACACATTTATTCACTGGGCTTTGAACAGAGGGATGGGAAAACCATTCACTTAACAGTAAATGATGGAGCAAGGAAAATGGAAGAAAACTGTGATGCAGTAGACAGGTAGACTTTTGTGTAGAGTAACCTTTTACACCAAGAACAGGCAAAACCCTTGAGTCAAAGACCCATGTCTAGACAGAGCCAGTGAGTCAGTACTGGGATGTATTCCTGTTCTTGGAGTCTGAACTTTTAAAAGCAAATTAAGAATGATGGAGAACTGGCTCCCACCAGCTTTCACATCCAAAGAGAGATAAGGCCAGCATCGCCTCTGTTTTCTGATTTTGGAAGCATTTTGTTTTAAAGTATCCATTTGATTAATAAGCTTTGTATAAATGATTAATAAGCCATCAAAGTCTTTAATATCATTTTAACTTGGGTTTTGTTTACTCTCTATTTGCCATCTAAAAAATGTTTATGCAATATTATGAGGCAATGCATATTTATCAAAGACTGCAGGTTAATGGAGGATGATCAGGAAAGCAGAGAGAAAACATGATTTGCCTATTAAGTTGAATTAGGAGAATTTGGAGGAAAAATGCATGGTAACTGTTACACAACGTCTGCCAAACCTTAAATCATCATCTTATATCAATGCAGGGCCTTCTGTCCCAAACTACATTGCAAGCTATGAGAGAATTATTTTACATTACCTTCAAAACTCATCCACCTCTTGAGAGAAATACAGTGACTATGCAGCAGCCTAGCACAATAATTTTGGCTACTAAAATGAACTAAAACACCAGATCAGAGTGAAACAACAGGCTGAACAATGGAAGGCAGAGTACCGCTAGCCAACTGGAATATAACCAAGACATGAGCTTATGTATTAGTATTGTTTTTCCCCTAAAACATTTTTTTAAAATTACACTATCTGTAATGCCCCCCAACTGCCAAACTATGAACAGAGAGGACTTAAGGAAAGTCAGTACAGGACAGCCATGTTACAAGCTAACAGTACATTTCTTCTCTCTTGCACTGTACATTTTCTTCCTGGTCTCACAATTGTTGTGACATGACTGGGTAGACATATACCAGCAGCAACCAGGAATACATTATAAAGATGATATACCCTGCCAGCTGGAGCTACACTCCCTCTTTTTTGTTGTTTATTGATGGTGCATGTGTAATGAATTTCACAGAAGGTAACAGCTGATCTCCAGAAGACAAGTCTGCATTCGAGAAAGTAACCAGAAAGCTATATAGTTTCAAGGCCACATTAACAAGTCTGAGGCATACCAGATTATCCAGCAGTGTCCACCATTTTATAAATTCTCCTTCATGCTAATTTAATGAAATTATCATCTTTCCATACATGACCCTGATCCATGATGCCAACACAGACAACATGCAGTCAAAATGACTACCTCTCATTGGTGTTAAGCTATATCTCTAAAGGAACTTTCCTACAGTTTACATACGCCTGTCAAACCCTCATGGTCAAACAGCTCCAGAAATCCAAAGATCAATCTCTGAGATTTCCCTAAGACTCCATAGTGCCTCGACCCTGAACTTTGGCACAAAGTGGTAAGGATGCAAGTAATATAGGCACACAGGAGATTTCAAGGAAGTGCTTACCTACAGCCAGCTCACCACTGAGCAAATGGGCCTCTGAAGTTTTGTTCTTCGGGCACATTTCACCATCATCAGCCGTGCTAATCATGCTTTAGACTTTTAACTACTGTGTTCCCATATAAAGTGCATAATCCAGTTTGAGAATGAAGGAACCCACACACTGTTCATCAAAAGAAAGTCTGATGTGTTGAACACATAGTTCCTTTACATTAATACAAGCAGGAAGCAAGCATTTTGTATGTTATAAAGAGATTATGTTCTGGAACTTAGAAGGTAATTACAGCAATTATAATGGACTTTAATGTAGTCAAAAGACCTGATAAGTGTCATCACTACAGCTACAGCCCTTTGTTTACAGCCTGAAAATGACGACTACAGACAGAGATGGGAGACTTCAGTGTCAAATGGAATTACTTTGGATTTATCAGGGAGTAAAAGAACTCAGAATATGGTCCCACTGAACATCACTGGGAAAAAACTCCAGGGAAAACAACAGAAAAGCATAATTCAACAATACAATACATTCACATCAAATCAGACGCTGGCTCTTGTAAAGAAAGACTAATGAATCATCAAATCAATTATTTTTTTCTTATGCAAATATATATAAGTATATATATTTGGCTAAAATTATGCCATTTTAATATATGCCCATCTCCACTGAGAGGGAGATGTATGGGAAGATATTTTTCAGAAGAATTTTGTTCCACAATGCAGTATACAAAAGCTCAAAAGCAACTTAAGAAACCATATAATTGGAGCACACTAACAACAAAAATACACTTCTTCATTGGGTTTGACTTACCTTAAGTTTTAAATCAAACTAAAGCAATCAAATTTTTAGAGTCTGATCAGCTGAGAAATAAGGATATTAAATATGATTAAATGTGATTGCATTTGAGTGTAAGGACTGTTCTTCCATTACTGCTTTGATTAAAAAAAGCAATCTGAGCTGTGAGGTAGAAAAGTTTAATGCAGCAGGAAAAAAGAAAAAGAGCTTGAAGTTTCTTTTCTTTCTTTTTTTAATATATATTATTTCTTGTATGAGAAAATAGCATTATTTCAAGAATGCACTTTTGCAAAACTGAAAGCACATTGCCAAAGTTTCTGTAATTTAATATTCCTTCATGCTTTTTAATTATAGGAAATATGAAGATGAAAAAACAGAAGAATAAAAAGTTGTTCTTATGGGACGTCTGGGAACAAGAATAAGAGATACATTTTCAAATGAAAAGTGGACTGGAAACCTTAGTTCTTAAGCTGGAATTTAATTGGTGCAATATTGGAGTATAAAGAGTAATAAAGTTTTTGTCCTCAGGTTATGAGAAGAAAATTACCCATAACATTTTTTTGGATTATAATATCTTAGCTGCTTCATCAGTCTCTTTTTTCTGGTATTATCATCATCACTACTCTGATCATTTTCTGCATTTCATACCTTCACCTCCAAGCATTTTGAATGGTGCTGAGAACCCCAGTGAACTTTTCAGATGTGAGGCGGAGATCAGCCACTGATCAAAATGCACTCAAACTGCAGAGTCTTCCAAGCTGTTTTCAGAAAGGCAAAATGTGTCTCTCCTTAGAGATGAGATAAATGGCAAAAACAGCACAGATCACTCGCTCTCACCTCCTAATTGAAAAGTTGGCTGCTGATCAAGAGCTGGCACTGACCAGCTCAAGCCATCAGGATGCCAATATATGCTTTGACCTTATTCCTCCACCTCGGAAAAGATCAATCACAAATTAATGTTATATTAGTGAAAGCAAGGACTTTTATCGAAGAGGGAAATCTATAAAAATAGCATCCGATGAAATGATAAAAAACATGCTAGAGAGAAAACTAGCCTAGACTGTTAGTGGCACAGTCTGCTTACTCAGTACAAGATAATCTGAAATTTTCATCATATCTAAAACACGGTATCACAAAGCACTGCTATACAAAAGGTTCATTGTGGTTTGTTTCTGCAGCAGAAGTTGCAATATGTTTTTTGGTAAAGACATTTATTCAATGTAAGTTTTAACAGCACAGTAACACCATGTATTGTCATTCCTCCAAACCATCAAATGCAAGAAAAAATTCTTAAAATATTCTAGTTTTATGATAAAATGGCATATTAGAATGACTCTGAATCTTCTTTTTCTAAACATGTTTGAGTAGGTAAAAGCTCTGGGATCCATACAAATGAATCATCAGTCTCTGCATCTTATTCCTTGCTCTTCTCTCATTTTAAAAATATTAAACACACACTTCTGAACACAGTAATGTAACAGTACAATTTGACTCCTAGACATGGACCTGAGGTGGGTGTGCATGCCTGAATAGGCACTGTCTGTCTATTGATCCTCCCCAATGCACATGGAGTGCCTGCCTGCATCTGTACACCAGGCCTACAAGCCTTCAAGACTCAGGGGAGTGACACAAAGAAAATATATTGGTGTAGTCCAAGGACTAATTTTCAGGCTTGGGAAAAGGAGCTCAAAAGTGTTTATATAGTTAAGAACAGGGTTTACATACATGAAAAGCCTTAGGGCCAGACTTCCATGCTAAATGTTTGTGGCTCAGGTAAACAACTCGTAGAAAGGATGTAGTCTCTCTAAGCTTGACAGTCTTCTTTTCCTTTGGTAAGAGACACAAGGTAAACCAAAGACATCCCTTCTCCACTCATTCACACACGTGCATAATCCAGGTTTCTGCCTTAAACAAAAATACATCTAGGGAGAAAGGATGAACAAAAAGAAATGTGCCAAAAAGAAATGTTGCAAACAGCATTTTACAGGCTAGTATACTAAGGGCACTGCCTGACAAGCTCTGGTAATACATGCCAAGAGCCAAAGAAGTTATGATTCCCAACTGCCTACTGTCCTCACCAGGTGTGGTGGTTTTACAGTGCTAGGCAGCTGAACACCACAACCGCTCTCTCACTCCCCCTCCTCAGATGAGGAGGGGAAGAAGTAAAGGAAAGAACAACTCACGGGTTGAGATAAGGATAATTTAATTAAAGAGAAAAAAAAAATATTATTAAGGAATTATTAATTAAACAAATCAACTAAAGGGAAAAAAGGGAAAGGGGAAGAGGGAGGGGGAAAGGGAATAACAAAACAAAACAAGTAAAGGTTATGTGAAAGTGCAGAGGGAAGAAATTACTCTCTACTTCCCACAAATGAGCAATGCTTGACCACGTCCTTGAAGCAGGGCCTCAACACACGTAGCCGGTGTTCAGGAGGAGGACAGACGTTCTCACAACGAGAGCCCACCCCTCCCCTCTTCTTCCTTTTTCCACCTTCTATTGCTGAGTGTGACATCATATGGTATGGAATATCCCTTTGGTTGGTTTAGGTCTGCTGCCCTGGTGGTGTTTCTTTCTCATTTTTTTTGCCCACCCCCTAAGAGGGTTAGAGAGAGTCCTGATGCTGTGCCAGCACTTCTCAGCAGCAGACACAGCACTGGTGTGATATCACTGCTGTTCTAGCTACAAGTGCAGAGCGCAGCACTGTATGGGCTGCTGCGGGGAAAGGTAACATCCCAGCCAGACCCAGTACACCAGGTAAAGCATCTATTCTTCATCTATTCTCACTGTTTCATGGAGCCTCACAAACTGCTTTAGATGAGTACACCAGACCAGGAGCTATGGTGGTTGTGGAGTAGGTACACTGCCCATTCCGTTGGTCTGATACAGCTCTGGGGACATCGTCAGGCCCCCAGCAGATACCATCAGAGCTCAATGGTACATCAAGGCACAGAAATAAGTCACTGAAGAAATACCTGAAGTGCTCAACAGGGGCAAAGAGCACCTAGACAAACTCTGGCAGAACTAAGAACAGATGCTCGGTTTTCTAATTGCAAATCAAGGATCCTATCAGAAATCCTCACCTTTCAGTACACGAATGGGAAGAATAATGATGTATGGTGACATCCCCAAAGATTCAGCTAAAATTCCTCAAGACCAGACAGAGTTTAGGAGACAACAAGCAGTATACACAGTTTTAATGCTTAGAGTTAAGCCTAAATTCCTCCAAAATGAAGAAAGAAACCCCAATCAAGCAGCTCCCCTGGAAAACCAAACAAAACAAAAATGAAAATGAAAACAAGGCACTCCAGGACACAGAAACAGATGGAGCATGCCATCATTTACTTCAGTGGGAAAAAAAAAAAAAAAAAAAAAAAAAGAGTTCCTAATGGAGGCGCTGAAACAAGTTTAATTATAGAAGCATGAATGGCATCCCTATAATAAAACAAACTAAAAAGTCAACAGAACGTCCTTGCCCTTTATTAAAAGCTGAGTGCATTTGTTCTCTGATATAATGCTATGAAAGCTTACCTCCCTGTTACTAGTTCCTTTCACACTATCCTGGGTTATACAAAAATGCAAAGCTCAGAGGCACAGTGCTCTCATAAAACTGAAGAGCATTTATTTCTCATATTTAAGCCTTGGTTTGCCAGGACACCCTCAAAAGATAAACAATCTTGTTTTCATAAGGGCCTTGGTACAACAGGAATTATATTCATTCCAAATTTCAGTGCCATCATGCTAACATTTCCTATGAAGCAGAAAGTACTTCCCCACACATCAGTCTGAAAATGTGAGAGACATCCTGGCTTAATGCTACTTTAGGAGATCAGAATTCATCTTTCAGTGAGTGTATCACTCTCTCAGTAGTATAACAGAATAAAATCATATCACCATTCTCTGCCTAGGGAAATAAAAAAGGCATCTCTTTTTTCAGTAAGCAGGTTAAATTCTGAGTGAATTTTACTATTTAGCAAGAGCACAATGCAAAATCTGTTGAAATCAGTGAGATCCTTTCTACAGATTTCAGAAAGCTTTCAAACACGCCCTGTGGTATGAAGATGTCTGTGAAGCATTGTCCTGAGTTTGTTATCAAACACTGAAACACTTCATATGGAAAGTTGCCAAAGAGTTTTTAAATTCCAATTTTCTAACAATTCCCAATCTCTGAAGCTACAGAAGTCTGGAAAACTTAAGGAAAAATATCATTGAAATGCCTCTTTTTTATACTTTTTTTTTTTTTGAGAAAAAATAATTTTGAACTATCTTATCAGAATAGATGATGAATGTATAAGTTCTTTCCACTCTTGTTCCTACCCTCCAGTGAAGCAGGTATACACCACAGATGTAGAGAAGACACTGGGTCTTAGCCTCCAACCAGGGAAGCCACAAGCTGTATGAATCACTGTAGTTGTGTGATTTTCCAGTTCCTGCAACATTTGCAGTTCTGCCCCAGCAACAGACTTTGCAGAGCAAAGTCTGCCAGGAAGCCTATGGAGTTTATAAACCTCTGGATGGTTGTGATGGACTTAGCATTGCTCCAAATCTCTCCATAATTTACTCAACAAATTGGATAGATCTGATCCAGGACAGAACAGAAAAACAAGACATATGCTAGTATTTATAGCCGCAACCAAATCTCTTTTCATTGTATTATCTATTTTCCCCATTTTTTCTTTACTATAAGCATAAACATGTCTGTTTCAAGCCAAGTGTTTGAGAAATATCTCATCCAAAGCCCTTGCCAGACTTTAAAGTACCACCTCCATCAAGAAGTACAGTCACTAAACATTCATTTGTGGAGTACTGCTTACAGAATTAAGTTTAAGAATTAAGTTTAAGAATTAAGTTTAAGAATTAAGTTTAAGAATTAAGTACTGTTATGGAATTAAGTGCTGCTCAGGACCAGAGCTCCTTTGCACTGTTGGTTCTCTGCCCAAGAGCACAACGCCTTACCTTCCGATGCTCACTAAGAAAATGCTGACCTGCAGCAAAGCAAAGCAGATATTTGGGGCTAAAAGGAGAGTTAGAAATTGACTGGTGGCAAACAGTAAGCTGAGTTGCCCTCATAGAAGCACAGGTGCCACTAACAGCAGCTCCTAGAAGAGCCGTGGCTCCATTCAGTGACCCTATCCCTGTGCTGATAACCTTTTTGAGGGGACAGACGTGGTCCCCAGCTCGTTCCTGGTACCTTACTGCCTAAAGCTTTGTGACCTTTCGTTCACCTTCAGGATCCCTCCCATGGGCCAAAAATAATATGACCCTTAGCAGAACTATTTCTTCCTGATTAAGGCTGCAACACAAATGGACCAAAGCCAGGAAGTTTAAAATTAAACTGACACTTTGTCCTTTAATTCCAGCTGTCAAGGAGAAGAAGAAGAAAAAAGTAAATCAGCTTCACAGAACAAGTTCTCCAGCCTTAAGTTTTAATGAAGTTTCTATGTCCTGTTTTTTTATGGTTTATGTCCCAAGCCTATCATTATTAAGGGGGCTGAATTCCTTTTTTTTTTTTTTTTTTTCAACTCCTTTGCTTTTTAAAGTGAAAAAAGAGAGTCAAAAGTCTTTAATGGAAAGTTCTCCAATGCATATTAATTATCTAAGAGACCAGAATGACTGCTTTGGTTAGATACATATTTATAAAACTTTTTTAAATGTACAATATTTACTAAAAGACTAAAACTGTTCTAAAGATATCCACTTCTGTCTGAGCAGGTAAATATGCCTCTACAAATTTTAATTAAGTCATGTTATTTCAGTGATGGTGAAGAACAGCTCTTCTGATAGGAGACCACAGTCTCGCCTTTGCCTCTCTTGCTCACAGAATTCACCCACAGATATCAGGAATTTGTCACTTTATGTAAAATGTACACATCCCAAGAGTCACTAAAAATGTTCCACACATAGAGCCCCTAATCTGTAAAGATTTAGGAGGAAAGCTCCTTTTCTCATCTGTCACAACATATCTGTACCTTTAGCTTTAATTCTTTGACTCAGCACTGCAACTCCTACTGGTTTCAGTTCTTAGACTAATTTGCAATTTATAATCATATGCTTTCTACTCCCCAGGTTCTTCTCTGTGTAGGGGGCTGCTCAGGGGACACACGCACACACACACATCGACTCCAGCTAGTTATGTTGGAGGTGGAAGATGCTTGCAATCCACGACTCAAACTGATCGTTACGTCCCTGTCCTTTCTTTTTCTTCTACTCCCTCAGTTTTCTGGGGTTCAAAGTTTGGATCCAAAACATTCAGGTTATATCTATTGCACATCTAAAGATTTACTTGTGAAGTTCAAAATCATAGGCTTTGCTTCTGATTGACCAAGAGTTATTTAATCCACGTGCTTTCCATGATACCAGATAAAACCAGATGACACAAGCATGGCACTGAGCAATAAAAAAAAATCTTGCCACTTTGGAGAAATAATTTAGGTTTTTCTTTGCAAAGTTTGTTATGCAAATTCTACATAAAAACTCTTCTGGGTTTATTTCCACATTGAAACTCCAAACTACTAGAGGTTTTTGCATAACTTCAGATTTTGTTGTGAAGAGCTTACACAGCTCTAATCTGCACATGAAACATACTGACGTCAATGGCTGTTTTGTGCAAGGATCAAGGGCACACTGTGCAGTCAAGATCTCCCCTTCAGATAACCCAAAAGCAGGGTTTTGACCTTACAACTCAGCAGAGAAAGTAAGATGACAGGTGAGATATAGGTGGCCTAAAAATATTCACCTTCAGACCACAAACGTTTGAAATATAGAATTAAAAAAAAAAAAAAAAAAAAAAAAACTAACAACACCTTACACAGGGTTTATATTCATTTTATTTCCTTGTGCTATCATGCAAATTTTAATTTCCTACTAAAACCTGTTAAAGATATAAACTAGGTGAATTTAAAACAGGCTACCAACCTAGTTTCCATCTTATGCTAGTGATCTAAGACTCAGGGTAGAAAGTACTCAGTTCCACCTGACAGAACATACGGCCTTTGTCCCAGGGAATTTGCAAGACGTAGTAAAGAAATGCACTGTCTTCTCTGCCGTTAGAAAATGGAGACCTGCTGATGAGTTAATTTTAAACTGTCAGCCCCAGCCAAAATCCAGGATTCAATCACATCCTTGGTGAAGGCAGGGATGAGGACACAGGCTTGGTGATTGCTCACAGATAGTCTCTACAATAAACTACATGTTGAAAAGGAGAAGGGATCAAGGTGGACACAGACTCTGGAAGAAGTTATCTGAAAATGAACTTTGCTGCAGATTCTCCCTCCAATTAACTGAGCCCATGATGATCTTGTAGAAAGCAGAACTGCTTCAGGGTTTTACACACCAAACATATTGAGAGATTATTTTGATATAACTCTTATTTTAGGAAAAATATAGTTGGGAATATGTGAATGGTCCAAGAGACCAGAAAATCACAAACATACTGTGCTTTCAAGGAAAGAACAAAAAACCTGCTGTGATTACGCATTAATTATGAATTGGGCCTGCTTGTGGAGAAATTTTATAACCTGGTCACTGTGCTGTTATTACAGCCTTTCTATTGTTATTGAGGGTATTCTTCCCAAGTACAATTTTGAGGAGATAATAGCAAAGAAAAAAAAAAAAAAAAAAAAAAAGCAATAATAAAAAAAATAAATTAAAAAAAAAAAAAAAAAAAAAAAAAACAGTGAAAGGGAAAGAACTTTCTCACTTCCAAAAAAAGTATGGGGAATTTAACATGTTTAACAACAAGTATTTCCATCTAATATTTTGTGGTGTCATGATTTCTTGACCAAAATCATATGGCAACGTGAACCAGATGCTTACTGTGTATTATTTTACTGTGTATTATACAATCTCATATGCAAACCAGAATCTGATCAGTCTTACTGGTTGCTTACCCTTTATTATAAAGGGTAACAAAGAGAAACAAGTTTAACATATGTAGCTCTTGTTCATGTAGTTCTATCAGAATCACCCTTTTGTTCCTTTCTAAACTAGTCTTTAGTTTTCAGTTTTGTGTAATGTAAATTATTTTTTTTTTTTGAAATTACTACTTTTTCTTTGTTTGTTGGGAGAAAGAGTGCCACACACATCAAAACTTTTGGTTTGCTTTGTTGCATACTATTATTGCACAGGGTATGGAAGGTCATATAGAACTGTCCACAAGAATGTAATCAAATCTAAAACCAGCATGGTGAATAGAAGATATTGTATTACCATGTCTAAGTACAAAGGAACAAAGTTAAGGTTCTTTATTGAGCCTGAATTATTATTATTATTATTATTATTATTATTGATTCTCAGGTGTTAAACAGTAATATTCCCCTAATGATTTTTTTTTTTTTTTTCATAATTCAAAAGTTTTTAGCAGCATCTTACTGAACATTTTTAGGGTTGGTAAGATGAGCACAGGCACCAAAATGAAGCCAGTATGTTAGGAGCATCAGAGTGATGCTGTTTCTGTAAATCTTACATGATGCAAACCTATCTCTGCCAGATCACTTTACTTAATTTTCTGCAATGAGTAAAACAAGGGCTCAGCACAGTAAGCCATCTTCCCTAACCCATTTGTCAGGTTAGAAAATATTAATTTCACAGCGAAGTTAGCCTAGCCTTTCTCCCTCCCTCCACGTGCACACACGCACACAGAGCATGCCTCTCCTTAAGTTTTACAAGCTTAGCAAAAAGCCCTACACAAACTGTACAGAACCGTGTGTCCAAAGCATGCAATTTCTAAAGGGTCATGGTTCAGTCAACTGAAAACTGACATTTTCACCTGCAGAAATGCACTTTGCCAGTTGTGGTTATTTCTGTAGCCTGAGCCAGCTTTCCACGCTTAACCGCTTTGCTTAGAAGGCTATTCATATACAAAATGGTCACAAGGATTTTTGTTTCAATAAGCAGAATTCTATTTCTCTCCCTACTTTCCTCAGAGTAGCTCAGATTTTACCTCTGACTCCCTCTGCAACAGTTTTTTTTTTTATTTTTTGGTTTTTTTTTTTTTTTGATGTTGTTTTTAAACCATCTTAGTACAGAAAAAATTTGGCCCAAGAGGTGCCATTTCAGAAACTTATGTATGACTAAAAAGGAACAGGGACTAAAAACAGAAGAACAGTGTTGGTATTTTGTTATCTGTGACTTGACCTGACTTGACAGATTTATATTTTAATGTGAATTTCCTCCCACCAGGGAGATTGTTATGCCCCATAAATCCAATATTCACAGAACTCCAGTATCAACTAGGACTGTGGGATGAAAAATACTAGTGACAAATACAGTTTGCCTAGGGTATCCAAAAGAGAAACTGAAATCTTTGTGTTGGAAGGAACCCAGCCATCCTCTCCACAAAAGCAAACAACTGTCTCTCTCCCCACCACAAACTCCCAGCAGCATCTGAAGCTAAAGCACGTTTACAATTGACAGGGTTAAGAAATCTGGAAGCCACAGGTATGGGTTGTTATCCACGCTTCTGTGGTTAGCAGGCTATTACACCTCTGCAATAGCTTAAGACTGCCAGAATCGAATGCACTTGGGTTCTCCACTTCCTTGAATATTCGAGCTTCAGTCTCTCTCTCAAGAGTGAGGTATAAAGAGATTACTAGCAGCAGCACCTCATACCTTCTCCTATCCAACCTTGTAAATCTGAAGCTGCCCTTGGTTAAAAAGCACTGATGTTAAATACTAACACTGCTTCTCTCCTTGTGTCTTTCTCACTCTTTGCTTTTCTTTGCAGATTTCAAGGTGATGACAAAAGAGAGAACAGTCTTAGCATTTGTTAATACCCACTTGACCCACAAAAGAAATTCACTAGCATTCGCAGCTTCTAATTTAAAAACCATTAGACCGTTCCGCTTGGCGGACCAGATCTAAATATTCTTAAAGGGGTGGTTTAATTTAATCATTACCTTAACAAGCCCCCTTTTAAAATGATGATCCGCCAAATTCAGGGGATTTGTTTTGGAATCTGATCCAATAACTGGCTTTGTACAAAGAGAAGCATAGCCGCATCTGATTTGGTTCAGAACGGGGTGATAATCATGAAAATTACTTTGCATATTTAATCACTGTGAAAACATGAGTACAAACTACTTTCTAGAGATTACCTTAAAAAAAAAAAAAAAAAAAAAAAAAAAAAAAAAACCTTCAGGCTTTGCAGCAAGCATGCCAAGTACTTTGATTTACAGAGAATTATTTGGATTTTATAGAAAGCTCAGTGTTTCAAAGACTTCAAGCTAGTCAGCCACTGGCAAAGAAAAATCTAAAATAGTAAAAGCAAAAAGTTTTATATTGGAATAAAAAATTACGTTGAGACCAATTGCCTTCTGCCCCTACCCCCACCCCCAAGCCTATGCCACTTAACAATCTAGATTTGAAGAAACATATTACATAAAACCAGAGGTTCTCAGATCCTGTCAAGGGAGCAGATGCTCTCCAGGTCTGGTCTCGCATGATACCTGATTGCCAGGGCTGGGTCAGAAGCCAGCAAGTTGGGGTAGCAAGAACTTCCACGCGTTGGAAATTGGAAAACTTGCTTTGGCACTGCTCTGGTACCAGCATGCAGGGCTTAGGGGAAAAAAAAATAAAAAATATGATCAACAAACAACACACGAGTGTCATCATCCTGTAGCTTCAGATTTTTACATAGATCTCATAGTTAAGGTTCAGCTACATGTGGAGCATTTGGAGAGAAACACCCAGAGAGATTAAGTCTCACCCAGATTAGATAGATAAATAACAGTACACAGGCTGGCAGTTAGCAAGGGGGACAAAAAGACTCATACATATACAGAACTTGCAAAAATTTCTCCAAGCTGAATCAAATGGATGCTGGGTGAGTATCCCATGGCACGTAAAACTAAATTTGCTGCTGACATAAGCAGGTGCAGCTCCACAGAACCTATCCACGCTGCCTCTGCTCAACACTTGAAGTGAATTAGGCCCTACCTTTATCGTCAGCTGTTCTTACATCCTTGCACTTGTGATACATCAATATTTAGCTAAATAAATAACCTAGCACCCGAGAGAAACACCATAGGCAGAATAGCTGAGGGATAGCAGTCAGAGGCATCTTAGATTATGAAGCAAGCTGCACCAAATGTTTGTAGGAAGCTTCTTAGAGGTGTTTACCTATCAGTAGCTGTTGCACACATACAAAACTCCTACAAAAGGGTGCCTCAAGTTTGCTGTACAAACTAGTGTAATATATACAGAAATATATATGTATCATACCGGCTGGTCTCCTATGGATGTACATTTCTATATATGTTACACACAAATGTATGTACATAAATATGTATATACCTGTATCTTTTGCATACTTTTCATATAGAGTACTTATTCCTTGAAGCATTATATGTTCCACAGCTTCAGAAGTCTAGAGGTTAATGAACAGGCTTTTTCTCACATATGCACAGAACAGATAATTTTCTTTACTGTTCACGATAAGTTGAAGGAGCATTTGAGTGACAGACCAATTTGTCAATCAACCACAAAGTGTTGAGGAAGCTTCCTCTGCATAATTTTACACACACAGATCAAATGTGACCTCTGATTGTACAGTGGGTATGGACACTCAAGGTTATGAAGTCCAAAGGAGTCACGCAAATCGGTTACCTCTTCTGAGTGCCTTGTCTTTCCAGGGTTATTTGTATGCTAAAATAATCACCAGATTTCAAGAGAAAGATGAAAAAACCCTTCTTTATTACTTTTAAGTATGTGCATGCATGTGGAGGGTGTATGTATAAATTTGTTGTGGAGCTTGAATGTCTGTGTTTTTATTTTATAGCCCGAATTATGTTTTAAGGTCTCAACACAGAGCCCCTGGTTCTGACATCTCACGCAGTTTTTCTTGAAAGCTATGTTTTAATAGCAGCTCCGTTCATTTAATGTTAGCCACTTCAGATGATTTCTTTGCTAAAACCTGAATTATGAAAATCGCTTGTCAATTACCCTGGGTAGCTGTGTAAAAGAATTATTGCACATTCACAGTGAAAAGAAAACTTTATTTTCACCACTTTCCAGTAAAAGCTAATTCAGAATAACTCCATTTAACAGTTATTTTATGCTGAAATACTGAATACCTCAGGGAGTCTTTTAGGGATTTTAAAGTCTCTTTATTTATAAATGATTCATGCTGCATTTTCAGAAAAACCTACAATTAGTGTGGGAAGCACAGAGACTCCTTTGGGAAAGGTAAAAAAAAAAAAAAAAAAAAAAATACATGCATTATATACGGCCTTTTTATCTATTGTTGTTTTGCAGTGGACTATAAAAAGAAAAGAACTGGAAAAAAATGGCTAGGAGATATTTTATCTAACCTTTTAAATATATGCCTCAGTTGACAGTATTTTGTGAAGTAGTTACCCTTATGATTTGTACAGCCCACAAAATTCTTTTAATACAGGTTTCATTTTGGCTTGTACTTTCCAACCCCGGTTATAAATGAGCAAGCTAGCTAAGAGGAGAAGCTTTCTGTGGTAACGCAGAAGGACAAATCTTTCCTTCCACCAGCTACTGGTGAGAGCGATGGTCACTAATGTTTCCATATTGTTGGCTGCCTGGAGTGGTGCTGTAACTTAGAGGTCTTTTAAATGTTTACACTGGCAGATACCAGCGATCGCACAGCCTCATTCGGCTTTATGGAGAGCTGTTCTGCTCCCTCACCCTAGACAGCAGATGTATATTGCATTAGTTGCCAGTATTGCAGGAGCTTATGCACCCACTCTCCCTGTCTTGCGGTGGGCAGGGAACAAGCAGGCAAAGGCAAGGAGCACTCGAGACCCCCAGCACTCCCCCTCACCCCAAAGATCCAGCAGCTTTGCCCTGATTGGAGCCACGGCACAGCTTGCAGACAGCCTGCTGTACCCATCCAGTTAAACCGTGCTCTGTGTGCTGATGTTAGACCAGAGCCACAGCCTCTGTAAAAAGCCAGCATTACATTAAGGGTTGTACTCTTGCATGTCTATATGCCTTAATAATATCATACTCAGGAGCATGTCAGAAAGCAGCAGGAGCTGAAGGCTGGACACTTTACCATTTATGTAGTGACATACCTTTCCTCAGAGAAAAACAAATAAATAAATAAATAAATAAAATACTACTGGCTTCAGAGAGACAACGGCAACTTACATTTTTTTTTTCCCCATCTCCATGCTGGCTTTGCACTGCTGTTGGCACAAATGACTAAACCTCAAATGCAAACAAAGTTTCTCAGAGGTCAGACAGGTCACCCACAGATGGCAGCAGCATTTATAGCGTGGCAATTGCCGTGAATGGGAACTGCAACCATCCAGACATGCTCAACTCGTACCCAGAGAGCCTTCCACGAGACACACAAAGAAGTGGCAAGAATGTGCAGCGATTACATCAGTTACCTTGTCTCATTGACCAATGTATAAATGATGTAGGGTATGTTTGGGGTTTATTTTTGGTTTTATAATTATTTAACTAAAAACGGAACATCTTATATTGATCAAATTAAACCAACTATGAGAGAACTGCTACAGTCTTATTGGCTTGCATCCATCTCAACACTTTCCCAGCCTGCCGCAGTAAGGATTGCTCTAAAGTAAGCAGAAATACTTAATTTGCAGTTAGATTATATTTTCCAGTAAACCTCTATGAATGACACAAATGAAGTTGCAGACTGCATTCCTAACAGGACCTGCTCTGGCACTGCCCCAGTTGCTTGGATACCACCAGGTGGAAGGCAAAAAGGAAGCACTCAAATAAATGGGAACTCCAGCAAGAGGGATATTGCTAGGTAGCGGATGAAGCAGAACACTGCCACCGAGATACTCGCTGTGTGTCAGTCCACTAGAAAGAAAAATGGGACTCTTAACCGTAACTATTGACTTCTTAACACACTGGTCTATATTTTTTAATTCTTCACATAATCTCACATGACTGTGCTATAAACTTCAAAATATGGAGCTTATTCAGTATCAGTTTCAATGTAGTATCAATTGAAAAGCTACCCACAATTTCTTGTACACTGGGTTGGCTAAACCATCAACCGAAGAAGAAAAACATGGGCCTTTCATTCTCTTCTGAGATGATAAAAACAGCCTAACTAAGAATTCAAGTGTCCTCCAAGTAATTGCTCTAATTATACCTTTCCAATTAAGAGTAAACTGTCTGCAGAACAGTCCAGAACTGGGCAAACTGGTGAGCTGCCTTACCAGGAAAGGGAAGAAAAAAGGAAAAAGAAGGAAAGGGAAAAGGAAGGAACAGATTTTGTTTTAAAACAGTCTCTAAAATGAACACAATCTAGGTAGGTTTTCCTTAAGACATCAAATGATGGTGTGTGATTTCCTGAAAGGTGTGGACCTGACCTAAGAAACAGCACAATTTCTGTAGCAGAAGGTTCGTTCCCTCCTCCATTTATTTTGTCATAGATCTGCTCCTAACCAAAGAGCAGAAATACATCAAAATTTGTTTGGTTTTCAAGCCATGTAGATTTCTGGATGTCCTTATGGGAAAACTTTTGGAAAATAAGGAGTAGAGATCCTGAAAGTAGTGACAGGTGAATTAGCAGAGTGAGATAAGGTGGAATCTTGAGGGAAGCTGCACTATTTCAGCATCCTGGTAAAGAATGAAGAGCCAAAATTTTTAGACTTGTTTCTCAAAACCAAATTAAACATTCATAATTTGGAGCAACATCCTACATATTGCCAAAGCAAATTAAGCATTATTTATATGAGAGTCAGCCATGATCACTACCTCAAGTGCAATTGCTCGGATGAGCTGTGGTTTTAGGTATCTCATGGCCCAATTATCTTATATTTGTATGGATCCCCAAAATCCCACTGCTTCTATTTAATGCTGGTTCACTGTGGGCATATCAGCAAAAACAGAATACTATACTAAGGGATGTAGAAGCAATGCTGAACTAATAACAAACTTTATGTTTATGTTCCTTCTAGGAATAATGCCATCACAACTTCCACAACTTTAAAAATTTAGGTGTAATTGTTTCATTCACTTTTTCTTTACTTTTTTTTTCCCCTAAAGGGAAAAGCAAGATATGTTTTCTGAGCCAGCAATGTAGCATAAGATGACAATGTAAAATATTCAATGAAAAAAGAACGTATGCAACAAACCTCAGAAATATGCAAAATGGAAGAAATAGTTCTGCTTTACAAATAGGAAGATGAGATCATTATGCAACAAATGTTGGCAATGGACTCAAGCAGGTGGAATACCTGAAACTGCTTTTAGTCCTAAAAAATAATAATTATAATTAATTTCAATTTCACAATGGTGTCTAAAAATGAAAAGATTTAATTTCTCATTGTTTCCCTACCTTACTTTTTTGCTATCTGTTAGAATAATGCTTCAGCAATCAAATTGCAAACCTTATACTGACAATGATCTACTCCTCTTTCAAGCTGTAAACTGGTATTAAATCACAACATTTCAGCTTCTGAATAAGCATCATTGATAGAGAACCAATCCCAATTAAATTGATTAATATAATCCTGAAGTTTGATGCTGAGCAAATTCAAGAAGCCACCTGGGATCAGCTGGACAAGGTGGGAAATGCTCAGGATCAAGTTGGCCAGGGCCAGTTAAAATTGCAGGTCAGCCATTCCTCCATCAGGAGATCCAGCCCCTCAGGAACTGGAGCAGGAAGTTTTATTTTATAAAATAAAAAAATAAAAACAAAAAATAAAAAATAAAAAGCCCTTGCTGCAGAAGTAGTCTTCCAAGGAAGTTCATTTCAGAGGCCTTCAAGCTAACTTCAAAGTTTCCATAGATTTCAGGCCAGAGGATTAATGCCCAAATCTAGCAAAGCATATGACTAACTTTAAGCCTGTATGTAATCTCAGTTAAGTCAATTAGGCTGCCTGCATGCTCAAAGGTAAGCAGATCCTGAAGTATTTTGCTGGTCTGGTGTGATTATCCCTCCTGACATGTAGATACAGCAACTGCTAACCAAGGTATTGTGGAAACCTGGCTTCTGCCTTCAACTCAGTAGTGCATCTTTCTGGGGTACCTAATGCACATCATCTACAAGCCCCTGAACCCTCTGAGGGGCTGAATAAAGATTAAATAAGGAATGAATAAAGGGATGTTCCTTTCTGACTTTGTGCATTGTCATACAGATGTAAGATGTGCAGCTGGATTCTTTGACAGGTGAGCAATACCCTGTAAAAAGCAAGATGAAATAAACTTTCAGTTATGACTTTTTTTTTCTGTGCAGAGCTATTTTTGGGGTAACCCATGTTACATTAACATTGTTCCTGTATGTGGTATGACCTTATTAACATGTAACTCATTAAGCTGCTTAATCTAGGTGTAAGTGTATCACCAGTCAAGTTGCAAGAGTATTTCAGCCAGTTTGAGAGCATTGGTAACCTAAAAATAGTTTATTATATCCTGAATGTCACAACCAAACTATTTCAAAATCCCCAGGAACATTTCTGTGGGCAGGCTATGATCTGCTGAAACTATATTCAGCACTCTAAAGGCCTTCTGTTGAGTTTCTCTATCATCTCCAGCTACTAGTATATTACCAGAAATCCCAGCGAAGCTGTCCACACTTGCGTCTGCCTGACCTAGAACAGCTTCTTTGTTGGCCTGAAGGATGAACATGATGTGCAGTGGAAATGCCATTTCTCTGCACTATATTGCAGGCAGTGGAAGACCCCACCTGAAAACTGTGCAACATCTCCAGAGTAAATCATGTAAATCTGTCATGTAAATATGTATTTATGGGGTTTTCAGAGCTGGGATCGCTGCTGTACAGACAGCTCACTATCATCTGAATATATATTTAAAGACTTTAAAAAACAGAGCATTGACCTGAGCTGTTACACTATATCTCATTATCGCTATGGCTTCTGTGCATTTTCCCTTTCCCTTGGCTCAAGCATAACCACACCAAGCCTTACGAATGATGCAGGTTTATAAACAGGACGAGGTTCCTTCCTGATGCAGAAGGACCTTTGCTTAGGAGAAAAGACTACTGCATCTCCCGGAAAATACCTTTTGCTTTTGACTGGCATTGTTTGCCTGCTGCAGAAAAACAAACAAACAAACAAAACTCCCTTAGCACCCATGCACAGCAGCCAGACCTGGCTGGCCATCAAGGGCTGACAAAGCGCTGTTTTAACTCTGAGTTAGTCACCTCGCTGCAAGTCCAGCAGCGAAACACACATGCTTTTCTCTTCCAACCTACTTCTGCTACTACTAACAGCAAACAGACAGAAAGGTATCTTGTTGCTGCACCGTTTTCCTTCCACCAGTTATAAAAGACAACAAGTTACAAGGATTTCCCCACCTTCACTAGATTTTAACAGGCATTTGGACTTCTTAGTGAGGTTCTTTACCATCCTGTGGAAACCCCTTTGCTTTTGTGTTAGCGAGCAGACTACATCGTTGTAGCCAAGTTCATGTGCTCTAGTCTGGTTTTTGAAATGGAGAGAACAAAATTCCTCTTCCCTTAATAAGGGAAAACATTAAAGCAGTAGTACTACACCCTGGCAACAGTGTCCATCACAGAGCAGGATGGTATATTCAATCCTACTTCCCGATTTTATCTTGTTTTCAAATATAGACCCCATTCTTAGAGTTGAGTTCATCCTGAGATATCTGCTTTAATGCACTATGTGCTGGTATTTATCTGCAGAATTATCTGCTTTTTGCAACTACCCCAACCTGATAATTAATAACCTGAATTCACAATAGGAGTTCTCTAGCTGAAATCACAGCTTGAAATAGATAAGCAAACAGTAATTTTTTTTATTTTTAATAAACAGCATGCAGCAATTCTCCGGTCATATTCTATCATAGGTTGTGACATAATGAAACATGACATGATGTAACCGTTAAGATGACCCAGCACAGCATAACCAAACACAAAATGATTCATTCTGACTAAGCATGTCAGATATTTCTATTATTATTATTCTTAAGTCACACACTCCATCTTACTGCTAACTGGTTAATTCTATGTAGGTACCAGGTATATACAAACGATGTCTTTGCAGTATCAGTAGCCACACCACATACAGTTAAGCAAGAACATAACTGTCATGTTCAGGTGATGCTAAGGCTGTTTCTAAACTAAGGCCCCGCTTCTGTGTTGGGAACTATTCAGGCAACTCTCTGCAGAATAGAAAATCCAATGTTAAAAGATTTTAGGTTCAATCAGGTTTGTGTTTTCCTGCGAACACACTATTAGGATAAGCTAGAGCTGTGCAGCAATTGCATCTTGATTTAAAAAATAAATAAAAAATAAAAACATATTAAGACAGCATGAAGCACAGAAAGGTAAGGATATGAATATTTTGTATGTCTGTCATGGCCTAACATACTGAAGCTCTTTTGGTATCAGTATAATGCATCAGTTCCATACTCTGATGATTGTAAAGGTCAGTTATCCTGTATAACAGAACACAACATGAGCATTGTCCAATTTACTGCAAAAGCTGATATTATACATCTACCTACATTACCTTCCACACCCTGTCATGACTAATGGGGGAAATAAGTAGGTACAGGCATGCTCCTGGAAATATTAACACTGAGGCACAGTAGCAAGGGTTAAGGACAGAGAGTCAGGTTTAAGTTCCCCTCATTACCTTTCAGAAAACTATCATTTAATATTCAGGTAATTGTAACACAAGGATATGAGTCATGCCCTTGTGTTACAATTACCTTTAACATTAAATAATAGTTTTTGTAATGGTAATTTCCTTTGGGGATGTTTCATTCTAAATGAGGCAGTTCTGACTGATGTCTGTCTTTGCAGATATCTCTATCAGCCACTTAAAGCTCTCCTACAAGTACATGTCCATAATCTATAGGAATTCCAGACCATGAATGTAGCCCAATTGAAGTCATTGTCCTTTCTAATCTATTAACAGTTTGACTATTTGACTATTGCCATAACTATTATTTCCCTTTTGAAATCCACACAGAAGCATACATCTCTTGCTCTGCTGTGCTAAAACTCCATCCGCATCCCCTGCTGCCTGGTTACATTAAAACCCATGACAGAGTTGCACTGTGAGGTAGGCAGCAGAGGAAGTATAGAGTATAACTTTTTTGATGTTTTAGTGCCTGAGTCAATTCTAGGAGTTGGACAAAAGTATTGAAAAGAACTTTAATTTGACTTTTAGAAAGTATTTCCTATGTAGAACCATGTTGGTGTGAACTCAGAAATCACGGGATTTGCACTAAATACAGTACAAGCTGGTGCTTGTACTATAAGCAGGATTTCTCTAAATTATCACAACCATGCAAATATGTGTATTACATAATGAAGTCATTTTCAGGAAAGCATCACTTAAAAGGGAAAAGGACAGGCACTAAAAGAAACAAGATCCTATTATTGATCAATTATGAGAAGTATTGTCAATAAGGTTTCAATATCCCCTTTGAGGCTGTATAAATACTATGAACATCTTTTCATTTGAATGAAGACTTCTGGGATCAAACCGGTAGGATGAACGCATAAAGCTCTTTGGGAACACCATGGTTGCTAGGCTCCATAGAAGGTATGAAGAGCATCAAACTCTGCTGATGTATGGGAGCTCTTTTGCCAGTGGCATGGAACAACACTTGAGTAATGCAGTAACATCCTGAGGAAGAATTTGTACCATATTGCCCATGGCAATTTTGCAACAGAGCAAGAGAGGGCTACTGCCAAGACTAGGCTGGAGTCTGGCTGGTTCTACAAACCACCCATTGTTACCCCAAAATGATACCAAATGGGCAGAAATGTAGGGACTGCTGTCACCCTTGCTGTCATCCTTCTTGGTCCTCACAACACTATCAAATAACTATTGCAGGAAGGGACAATTCTGAACTCCCGGGGAATGTCCAGGCCAGCTCAGACAGTTCTGATGGGGGACTAAAACCTCATGCAAAGTGCCTGTAAAATTCCTGAAAACATCTCAACTTCTGCAGATTTCCTATTCTGATTAGTATCTGGGACTGAATGTCAAGCTTTCACCAGCAGAAGATATATATAGCAGGTATAAATTCTGTAGAAATTGGGTCTCATAAAGGAAATTCCATTTGAAATGACCATAACTTTAGTGTAGAAGCAGTTTAAAGAGCTCTGCATTTTTATCTCCAATATTGTTTGCCCTTGTCAATGACTGCTCAGCCACAGAGTTACTTTTCTTGTCTCTCTCTCAGAAGTTTGGAGCATAGCTAAGGGCTAGGTGAGATGATCTTCTCCATGCGGGTATTGCTTATACACCCCCTATGATTCTACAGAAAGCAAGGAAGCTCTCTGCAGCCTGTCTACTACATTTGACTAACACAGGTAATGAAATGTTGGTGCCTCAGATCATTAGTCAGGTAATTATGATTTTTGTTTGTTTGGGTTTAATTAAAATTAGTCTCAGAAAGCATCCATTACAAGAAGAGGTCCTCACTGAACAACCAACACACAACAGTCCTCGGCTAGTAAATAAAGAACATCTGTTTTTATCCCCAGCTTAAGTAACTAACTAAATACCAGCAAAAAGCTCTCTAACCATTTCACATGCCTACAGATTCCAAATGACAAGTGAAAGGAGGGCAGCACCTCTCTCTCATTTAACCTAAATCACCTACATAGGGGAAAAGAAGGGATCAAAACTCTGTTCTGTGATTCATACCTACCCAGTGCTGTGCCTAGACACACCACAAAGCCACTCATCGGTATTTTAGAATGGTTTGGGTTGGAAGGGACCTTAAAGACCACCCAGTTCCAACCCCCTGCCATGGGCGGGGACACCTCCCACCAGACCAGGTTGCTCAAAGCCCCATCCAGCCTGACTTTGAATGCCTCCAGGGATGGGGCAAGATTTTAGTAGTAATGTCTTTGCCTACTTAAAAGCAAATCCTCTGGACAGTTACGCACAGGTCCACTGAACGCAGCAGTTTTGTACCCACTTAGACCCGGCCCACATTTTTTTTTTAGATGCAAAGCACTCCATTTAGACAAATTTGTTTTCCTCAAGTGCCATCCTGTATATATTTGTGGCAGAGAAACGGCAAGACAGCAAACTCATTCATCTTTAATCTGATGAATGCTTCACCACATGCTAGGATGTGTGTTTCAAGGTATATTGTCTGAGAGATCAGTTCTCAGAATTCATGGCATGGGGGTTTACAAAAAGACAGATGTAGAAATGCTTACATGTTGTGACTGAAAGCTGATTGGCCAAGTACACGGAATTATACAACTCTAAAATTGATACTAGCATGGGCTTAATGATGCAAATTTCCATACATCAGTTTTAGAATCCTCACCAATTTCCAGGAAACAATGTAACATAGCAAAATTAGGGGAAAACAAAGGGTTTCTCAGTTTATTAGGTGCATGATCCAAATCCTGTGAAATTCAGAGGCAATCTTTGCATAGAGAATAATGGACTTTGGAGTGGGCTCTGTGCTATAGAGTTATTCCTGGCTGTAGAAGCAAAAATGCCCCCAGCCACAAAGCTGCAAACATGTATTTTATATGCAAAAATGCAATTCCTTGGTGAGAACTCTATACATTATGCTTATAGGTAAAAGTTAAATAATGCATCTACCTGTTACTATTGTTTTTCTTATTAAGCAGAAGGGGATAAAATCAATATTTAAGTTAAAAAAAAAAAAAAAAAAAAAGAATTTTTGGAGAAAAGGGAGAGGGTG